>NC_141139.1:65127125-65429625 GCF_053477565.2 Lygodium microphyllum
CCTTAGGTCATCATAGCCAGGAAGATCCATTCTTGAAGTGGCTTCCAACATGGCCATGGACATAGGGGATGACTTTTTAATGTGTATCTAAGGACTCGACTCAACGTCCCTGTTGTTTGCTAGAAGTTATGAAGGTTTGGATCTAGGCTTACTTGACAAACCTATAGCAAATAAGGTACATTATTTGTCGTGCCTTAAGACAATGCTTAATCACCTCCTACAAGAAGAGCAAAATTTCCATGCCACCACATGAACTTACTAAGCTCCAATGATTAATCGAGTCAGAGTCCAATTTCTTATGCAAGTGGTATACTTTGCACATTTCATGGGATGAAGAGGGGTACCAGATCATTACCAATGTAGAGCAATGACATACCATCAAGACTTTTGAGTATGACCAGACCTATGTGGCCTCAACCTCCTTTATACTGTTAGCCATGACAAGGAATTGTTTGTTAAAAGACAACATCATGCTCCACCCATACTTGGATAGGATCCTAAAAAACAAAGGAGGAACTCCACATTGCATGCCAAATCAGCTCTGGTTACCTCTTGATTGATGTACTAACTTATATCATGCAAGTGGGCATTCCTCCATAGGATATGGACTATTATGTGATCCTAGAGTATATCCCCAAGTTTTACAACTAGTTCTTCAAAAAGTAAGGTATACCATGGGCTCATTGAATGCCCATCCTCCTTGTGCTCCACAATCATCATCCTTTCCAAGGGGGAGGGGGTAAAGTGGAAAATGGATGAAAAATTAAAGCACGAATTGAATTCAATGGAGGAATGAATATGTAAAAATGCATGTATTGATTGATGTGAGAGTTCTCATTTTGTAGTTTATACCTTTCATCATCAGACACTAATCTTTCTAGTCACTTTACCTTATGTGCAAGAGGTGTGCTTTAAAGATACCTAATTGTGGGCTATTGTGTGGCAATAGGAACCCAATGGCAGGTCATCAAGATAAATCCAATAGGATCCCCTTCTAGGAGGAGCACAAAAGATGTGGCTTAGCCATGGAGATACGCACCTTCAACTAAAATACCGTTGTATCCACAATCTGGAAGGAATGGTGAGATCTGAAGAGGCCATTGGATAGACAATAGAATGATATAATCTTGCCAAGTATGTGGAGAAACTGGGGCAAGACATTGACCACAAGAAATACATAGAGTTCCTAAGAATTTTTATGCCCAAAGAAATATCAATACACTAACCATCAGGCAAGGACAGATCTCTAGAAGGGTGGAAGTTTCCCTTAGTCCATAAATTGTGGAGAAGGCCTTGGGACTAGTAGATAAGCTAGAGAAGAGGCCAAAGAAGTATGTCTACCAGATATTGACAATGGAAAAAAAGAAAGTCTCCACAAACAACTGGATGAGTGTGGTTGATATTCCTAACCCCACCATCCGACTGCAAGTAAAAATGCTACATACCCTCTTCTCAAGCCAGAGATATAATGCTCTCATGAATAAAATAGGAGTGATGTTGCTAGAGAGCCTTGTAGTTAACACACTGCATGAGGTATATTAGAATGCCTATGTCCAGAAGACAATATAGTCATGGGTAAATGTACTAGCCACAATGCCAAGGGTAGAAGAAAGGGAGTCTCTAGCTACCAAGACGGAGTCAAAGAGAAAAAAAACTACTTCAAAGACTTCAACCATAAGGTTTGGAGGAGTACTAATGGTGATAATCCAAGAGGCCCTGGGGGACATAGAAGAAGTAGTAGAGGAAACCCAAAAATCCTTCTCCGATCCAAGAGGAGTATCACTCTCCCACCCTAACAAGCCTGCCTATTTCATGCTCAGTAGAAGAATAGGGAGAGGACGAATTCAACAAGAATTAGAAGGACATAACAGAAAGAGTTGTTAATGAGAAGGAGGCTAACCAACCCATTAAGTAGTGAGAAACTTTTTGTGAGAGGAAAATTAGCAAGCGAAAAGGCTCATAGTGGTCAAGCCAGGGTGGGAGAAGAAAGATCACTCTTAAAATCCCCATCAAGAGAACCTATACCACCTTTGAAGAAAAAAAAGAATTATAGAGGGAGAAAGAGAAACAAAAAAAGGCTTGAAGAGGAGTGTAGGAAGAAAGAAGAGGAGGAAGAGCAAAATGAGGCCAAGATAGTATTGGAAAGCAAGTGCGACTAGGATAAGAAATTATATGTGGCACTGTGGGCTTACAACACGACATTCAAGAGACCCATAGGCCACACCCTGTTCAAACTAGTGTATGGGAAGGAGTGTGGTTTGCCATTAGAAATAGATCTATCCACTGTGCATTTTGCCTTCAATCTTTCATTGGGAGAGGAAGAAGCGTTAAAGGAATGGTATACGTCTTGTTAGACTTCAAGCTCTACCTGGCTGTCTTTGGTGTGAACGGTCCTTGTGTGACCTTAGGTTGTACTTTTTTCAGTGATGATTGAGAATAATGATAGTGTGTGTTTGTGTGAGCTCTGTACTCTACACTGTTAAAGCTCCAACCCTTCTCTGACTTCAAACTTGGTATCAGAGCTTCATCCATGAGGCTATGGGAGATGGAGAATAACTATTCTGCACTATGAAAAGGAAAAAGCATGACCTGAAGAAGATGATGATGACCTGCAAGTGAAGTCACAGCTCTTCATCTTTTGTCTCTGTAGATTGTTGAGCCTATTGAGGCTTCATCCTTGGTTTATTTAGCATATGAGCAAGCTTCTAAGGTTGAAGCATTGACAAAAACGTGAGCTACTTGAAGATGTGCTGGAAGATGGATTACACATGTTTCCTACTATTGGCAATGAGGGAAGAATGGTGATTTTCATGAGCTATGTTTGAAGCTCATTGGGAGAGTTTGCATTTAGAGCGAATGCTCGTGTATGAGCTGTGAAGACCAGCAATAGAAAAAGTGTGACACAGGAAGAAAACGTCAGCTAAAATGCGCCTATTTACAACCTATAATGCGCTTGTTTGTAGGATTTGTAAGGCTTGATAAGAAGCATATTGCTTAAAATAGAAAACGTCAGCTAAAATGCACCTGTTTACAACCTAAAATGCGGCTGTTTGTAGGCTTTGTAATGCTTGATAAGAAGCATATTGGTCCTGCTCATAAAATACCATATGATGAAGCATATAATTAGTAGTATCCAAGTGTGAATGTACATAAAGATCTCTGTCATTACCTTCAGCATCAACCCTGCACAGTGGGCCTATTCAAACAATGTGAGAATTGCATATGGCACCTGAATGATAGGTTGAATGCTCGGTTGAAATCTTGGGGCTAGATGAATACTATGTAGTTTAATGTTTGATTAAGCATTCATGGAATGTTGTTGAAGACCTTGGAGCTCTAATGCTTGCATGGGGGCTCAATTATGAACTATGAGACAGTTGTTAGAATTGAAATAAGGTCAGATCTGCTGTTAATATTGACAGGGTAGCATGTACTTGGACATGCTTGAAGCATTAAAGGTGTATGACATGCATTCTTGGCTCCATTGAAGGATACATAAATCCTGGAAGGCATATGCATAACTATCATGCCGTTGAGTTGAGACTTTATAATCCAAATATTCAGATCTGGAAAGTTTTCACAAGCTAAAATGATCATGTATTGATCTTTAAATGTGATGGCATATGTATGTAACATAGTGAGGAGTCCTATGGACAAAAATACATTGTGATTGGCTAGTCTTGGCTTATTGAAATTTGCAAGTAGAATATTCTACATTTATACTTGCAGTACATGAAGTACTTAGTGTCAAATTGACATGCCTAGAACCCCATATGCAGAGATAGATCTCTGAACTACTGTAAGTATTCTTGGGAAACGTACCCTCTGTGTCGAGCTCAAAGAGGAACTGTTGTTTACTGTTATTTTTCAGCCTAGAGACTGCTTGTCTATACATGAACAGGGTGCCCAAATACATGCTAGTTTTGCATTGAATGCAGTCCGTACATGCAAGCTGCAATACCTAGCTGATTGCCAAGTGTCGAGAGGTGTATCTACCATTATTTTTCAAGCTAAAATATAGACTATCTAAGCACATAGAGTGCTAAAAATTGTCATAAACAGTTGTAGGGGCTAGAACTCAATTGTCAATAATATTTTTGGCTTACAGGTAGTTAGGCAGAACATACGACATGGCAAATGCTGACAGGACATACAATATTACCCGGATTGTGGGGAAAAAATTGGACATCCATAATTATGCCATATGGAAGTTCCCCATGGAGAACTTCTTAATCGAGAAAGGATATTGGGAGTTGATGACTAGAGTAGAAGCCGAACCTAAGCTCCTAGAGAGACCTACTGCTGATCAAAGATGACTACATCGAGCTTGGAAAGAAAGAGCTCGCTGGGTGTTGCACTGGCTATCTCTATGTATATCAAACGCCATGGTAATGTAGATAATGAAGTGTAGCTCTCCTAAGGATGTGTGGGACATTTTGATCAGGTACTATGGCACCACTACAAGTGCCAGGAAGATACATTTAAAGTAGAAATTTTAACAAAATGGAGAGAAAGGGTAGGTCCATATAGGATAATGTCACGAAGATCAACACCATTGCAGATCAGTTGGCATCTGTTCATACTCACGTTGAAGATGAAGATATGGTTGCTGTGTCTTTGAATGGCTTGGGTCCAAATTATAAGTCTTTTGATACTTCTATGTTTGTGCGAGCTGAAATACCTAATTTCAATGAGAAGGTTGCATTGCTTATCCATGAGGAGGTTAAACTTGGCTTGATACAGGCTCTAGTAGTACAAAAAGCGAGGATGCAATTTTTTATTCCAATCAAGGGGCCGTGGAAGCCATGGTAGAGGCTATGGTTCTGGTAGAGGAGGCCAACAATATGCATCATATGGCAATAATAACTAGCACGGATCAAATGCAAGAGGAAGTGGAAACTTCAGAGGTAGGGGGAGATCTAGCTCTAGTGGTAGAGGCTCTTGGCATTAGCAACACCCACCTAACAATCCGAATAAGGATAAGGATTGTCATTACTACACAAAGTATGGTCATATTGCAAAGGACTGTTGGAAGAAGTAGGGGAATTAGAAGGGTAAACAACATGGACACTTTGCTTCGTCCAGTCAGGCAAGTGATGCTTCAAGAGATAGAATATTTGCCATGTAGTATGTGAAAGATAGGGCTGCTGAAAAATCCACTGATGATGTAGTATGGTACATTGATTCAGGGGCATTGAATCAGATGACCTCTCACGGTGATTGGTTCACTGACATGGTAGCTGAAAGACATGGCTATGTATGCACAGGTAATGACACGGAGCATAGTATTGAGCATAAAGGCAAAGTGTCTCTTGTGGTTCATGATGGCAGAAATAAAAATTTGCACGATGTACTACATGTCCCATCCATAATGAAGAACTTACTGTCTATCGGAGCAAAACTTGCAAGTTAGGTTCAATAAGCATGGATGCTTTATTGAAGAGTCTGGAAATGGATGCAAGTTGATTGCTCACGGTCATAGAAATGGAAAATTTGTTATTCTTGATGCCACGTTTCGAAAGATCAATTCAGCTATGTTTGCCCATGATTTTGGCACTGCCAGAGATTTGGAAATTTGGCATAAGAGAGTGGGACATGTGAATTTGGCAAATTATGTAGAAAAAACAGCTTGTTACAAGTTTACCCAAGTTTCAATACACATGCGTTGTTCATGTATGCGATGCTTGCCAATTTGGTAAGTAGTCGAGGTTGCCATTTGTAAGACATGTAAGGCAAAGTATACATCCGTTGTAGTTAGTGCACTCAAATGTCTGGGGGCCAGCCCATAATGCATCTATGGGAGGCTCAAAGTACTATGTAACATTCATTGATGATTATAGTAGCTATACTTGGGCGTATATTCTGCAGACAAAGGATGAGGTGTTTACTATTTTTCAGCAGTTTAAAAAGCAAGTTGAAAAGGAATTTGATTGCTATATCTCTTGCTTGAGATCAGACAATGGTGGGGAGTATGTGTCAAAAAAGTTTGTCAATTTTTTGGATGAAAATGGTATACGTAGGTAGCTTACCAGCACCTATACTCCACCAACAGAATGGAGTGGATGAGTGTAAGAACATGGTATTGATGGAAGCTACTCGTGCCATGATGAATGAGAAGAAGATGTCACTCTATTATTGGGTTGAGGCTGTCATGATAGCCATGTATATCTTGAATCGAATTCCCACTACTACAAGTATTCATGAGATGACACCGTTTGAGAAGTTGTATGGCTATAAGCGGGATGTAAGCTACATGAAAGTCTTTAGATGTCTTGCTTATGTGCAATCCCAGATGAGAAAATGAATAAGTTGGATCCAAAAGTGCATAAGTGTGTTTTCATTGGATATTCGCAAGAGAAGAAGGCATACAAATGCTATGATCCCTCTACTAGGGAGACCTTGGTGAGCACGGATGTTATCTTTGATGAGATGGCCTCTTGGTATGTATCACCAACTGCAATGCCATCAGATACACCTCCTACTCATGTATCTACAATTACTTCATAGCAGAGTACTGCTATGATAGGTCCTAGTGGTTAGACAGTATCTCCTTGGACAAGTACATTGAGGACACCTGGTAGGATGACTTCTGGATATTGTGGATACTATTGTGGATGCATTTGGTATGATGACACCTGGTAGAATGACTTTTGGATATGAGTCTGCTAACACTTTAGACAGTGAGCTTGGTATTCCAACTGTCCATACGCCTAGAACAAGGCAAAGCAAGTACATTTTTCCTCATGAGAGAGGGGAATCGAGCAGCACACTAGAGCCTAAATGCTCGCAGAGGATCAAATATCTTGTTGACAAGTTGACGTACAACGGCTACTCTACAAAGCACTATGCTTACATGATAAAAGTGATGGAGATCAAAGAACCATGTACATATGCTGAAGCAATAAAACATGAGAACTGGTGTGCAACTATGGATGAAGAAATGAATGCCTTGGATGAAAATAAAACATGGGATCTTGTGCCATTTCCTGAAGGGAAAAATACCATTGGCTACAAATGGGTCTACAAAATCAAATGCAAGTCGGATGGCAATGTGGAAAGGTACAAAGTGCTAGGCTGGTTGGTAAGGGGTATGCCCAATAGTATAGACTTGATTACACGAGGTATTCACTAGTAATAATAAGGAGACATCACCTGTGTGAAAGAAATATATGAAAATACCCCTTATCTACCCCCTATTTATGGGATCTTACCTTATAGAATGTACCTTCCTTCCCTTAAATAACCCCCCTCCCTTACACTCACGTGGTACCATATGGTAAACCTTAGTGGATCCCTTGGTCTTGATTGTGAGGAAACATTAATCCCTATTGCCAAGATGGCAACCGTACACACTGTGATTTCTTTAAATGCTGCTAGAGGCTGGAAATTACAACAGATGGGCGTGAAGAATGCATTCCTCAATGGTGACTTGGCAGATGATGTCTTTATGGATCAGCTGGAGGGGTATGTACACCCTGATTTTCAGCATTATGTATGTAGGTTGAAAAAATCATTGTACAGGATGAAGCAGGCTCTGAGAGCCTGGCATGTAGGGATCAATAACTACTTGCAGAGTTTGGGATTTGTTGTTGGCAGGGCTGATCACAATCTATTTCTGGAAAATACTGATAGTGGCTTGGTAGTGCTGGTCATATATGTTGATGTTTTGATAATCACTGGTGATGATGACTTGGGCATACAACATGTAATGAAGATACTGAAAACTGAATTTGACATGAAAGACTTAGGTGATTTGAACTATTTCTTGGGCATTGAGATGGTTACAGCTCAAAATGGTTTATGCTTGATGCAAAAGCACTATGCCATGGAAATGCTGAAGAAGTATGGCATGGCTAAATGCAAGCCACTAGATACACTTCTTGATCAAAATGTAAAGCTAGACATGAGCACTAGGGCTGAAGTTGAGGATGTGACTATGTACATGTAGATGGTTGGCAGTCTGATTTATTTGACCATCACTAGACTTGACTTGAGCTATGCTATAGGGCTCATAAGCCAGTTTATGCAGAAGCCCAAAAAGCCACACTTTGATGTAGTTAGACGCATTTTGAGATATGTTAAGTCCACTATAGATTATGGGTTGTTCTATGTGAGAGATAAGCCCTTGGAACTGGTTGGATACATAGATGCAGATTGGGCAGGGTGCTCATATGATCATAGATCTACAAGTTGCTATGCTTTCAGGTTTAGAAGCAGAATAATCAATTGGAGCAGCAAGAAGCAGCCTACGATTGCTTTATTGAGTAGTACTGAGCCAGAGTACAGGTGTGTTGCATTGGCAGCATGTGAGATTGCATGGCTACTCAAGCTTATGGCTGATTTGGACATACAGCTAGATGCTCCACTGACTCTACTATGTGACAATCTTAGTAGTGTACTTCTGGCCATGAATCCAGTATACCATGCCAGGACAAAATAGATTGAGGTATACTACCACTTCATCAGAGAGATGGTTCTTGTAGGGAGAGTTGATCTTATGCATGTGAAGAATGATGAACAGGTTGCGGATATCTTTACCAAGTCACTGGGTAAAGATAAGTTCAGTGTTTTCAGACAGCTGCTTGGTGTACATATGATGTCATGAGCTTGAGGGGGAGTGTTATACTTCAAGGTCTACTTAGCTGTCTTTGGTATAAATGGTCCTTGTGTGACCTTAGGTTGTACTCTTTTGAGTGATGATTCAGAATAATGATAGTGTGTGTCTGTGTGAGCTCTTTGCTCTACACTGTTAAAGCTTCAACCCTTCTTTGACTTCAAACACATCTTTGGCACATCTTGATGAGATTTGGTTGCATGCTTTGTTGTATCAAGAAGTAAGAAAGAGCATAATGAAAGCCCTTCATGATCTTCTGGCTAAGAAGTACAAATTTATGAAATGTTAGTTAGTGTTGTATTATGATGCTTGTTGGGAGATCTTTGCAGGAAAAGTAGAACCCAAATGGGATGGACCATACAAGATTACACGTTTAGGACGGAATGGCTCTATGGCCCTTTTAGGAGATTTGCAGGGGGTAGATTTTAAGACCAAAGTCAACTTTAATAAGTTGAAACCTTAATATATGTAAGGGCTGATGTTAGGCTTGGTGCCTATGCAGGTCCTTTGGGATGAAGCTTTAATGTGCAGTAGGTACCAAGACGAGCGGATGGGATGCATCATTTCCTATTTGGAGCATCCATACCTTGAGAGCAATGTTACCACCAAGGTTGAGTGATCTAGTGCAGCAAAGGGTATTAGGTTATTGAGTGGTAAAAACTGATCCTTTATGTGGGAAATTAAGGTTTACTGCCACCATTGTCAACAAATCCTAACTAGCATTCCTATCAAGTTCAACAAGAAAGGAGAGATTGTGCCTATTATACATCCTCTCTCTCGGCTTGATTTTGATTATCATAAGTACGAGTAGGTTGATTACTATGGCATGGCCTATCAATTTAGACTGGGCTTATACTCAATATTTTGATGGAGCTTCTAGAGGGCTCGCTAAACATAGTAGCGTTCATGTGGTCATTAAGGTTCCCCGATGTAGAGTTATCATGAAGATGGGAGTCTGTTTAGGACCCTCTTTTACTAATAATATGGTAGAATACAAGGCCTTGATCATGGAGCTGAATGTAGCCCAATGTGGTGGTATCCACCAATTAAGGTTTCGAAATATCCATTAAGCAAAATTTGGATGCCTTCTCTGCCTTTCAGCATTGGCTTATTTTTATTGAGAACTAGCTTCGGTTAGGCTAAAATGCCTAAGGTCTAACAATGAAAGTGAGTAAGATCCTAAAGCATTTGAGTAGTTTTGTGATGAAAGGGATATTAAGCATCAATGGACCGCCCCATACCCCCTATCCTAGAATGGTGTTGTAGAACACATGAACAAGAACATTCAAGAAAGAGTTCACAATATACTTAGTTAGGTAGGCTTACCATAGCATTTTTGGGCTGAGGCAGTTACTACTATTATACATTTAGTAAATATATCCCCATGCACTGCTTGGTTGTCAGATTGCAGAGGAGGTATGGTTTAGAAAACCTCCCTCATATTCGCATCTTAGAGTCTTTGGATGTGAGGCTTTCTACCATGTACTGAAGGGAAAACGTAATAAGCTGGATCTTAAGTCAGTAAAATGCATCTTTATGGGTTTTGGGGATGTGATTGAGATAGGTTATCACCTATGGGATCCGTAGGCTCCAAAGGTTATTAACTTGCAGTTAGCAATCAATAAGCTAAATGGAGCTTACAGTGAACTTACAGTGTGTGGGATCCCATCTTACGGATGTACCATCATGCATCGTTGGATATGTTGCATATCTTTGAGATGGTGATTAGTCAGTTAGTTCCTCGACAATGGAATTGCTTTGCCGATTCCTTGGCTAACAATGCTTTCATGGAGGATGTCTTTTTCAATTGTGGTCCAGGGGAGCCCTTACAATTACCTCCCAACCTTAGCCCTAGACTACTTTGGGATCTTATTGCTGACATGTCATATTTTGGCCATGAATGGCTAGTTTGGGTTATGAGTCACATAGCAAGTGAACACCTTTCTACTCTATCATGGACACATAGGATTTTGTATTGTCATATTCATTGGACACCCCTTTCCATTTATGCATGTGCTTTAGTTGAGTAACGTTAGGATTAAGGAATTGTTCTAGTAGTATGTTGTGATGAATGGTAGTAAAATGTTTGATTTCATAAGACCAAGAGGGTTGTCACTGTCAAGTTCTCACATTTTATTTCATCAGGCCAAGTGGGCCAGTTCTGTTGGCTGCAAAATGTTATATCTCTTTAGGCCAAGAGGGCCATACCTCTGTTTGGTGCAGGTATGTTTAATAGTTTTTTGTTATAGTGATTGCATCATACAGGTTGGATGAAGTGCCTAGAGGAAGCCTTTGTTGTGGAGGAGCTTCTTGTGGCCATTCCAAGTGGTATCATCACACCTTTCCAAGCTCTCCCTTAAGCTAATAATTTTATATTTGTTGTGGGGGTTATTTTCTTTTTGGTTGTGGGCATTGGCAACTAATGTATGAAGTCCTAGGGTTTGGTTAGGTATATGTAGGGGAGATTTGAGTATTTTTCTACCTCGTGTTAGAACATTGTTAGGCATTAAAGACCTATGATAGAGGGTAGTCCTTTTGACCTTGTCCTTCGTGCTTGCTAGGCAGCTATCCTAGGAGTCCCTACTAGTGTGAGGCAGTTAGATAAGCCTATCAAAGTGTAAAGAAAAGGACGTTTTGAATATATCTAAATGAAAAATTACAAAGGTGTGTAAAAAGGGATTCTAACCCCTCAATTGAAAAGAGAAAGGAAGAAAATTCCTATAAGCACTTGATTATCGCCTTGTAGAGGCCTGGTAGATTCTTGGGGATGAGAGTCTCGGGGCTGATGCCTTGTCTTCCTATGAGTAGCGTGTAGCTAAAATAAAGAAAATAAAAGTAAGGTTGGAGCAAAAATAAAAGTGGGCATTAAGAAAAGGATGAAGTGGCGCCTTGCGAGAGTTTTGTAGGTTCTTGGGTATGAGTCACGATGACCTGAGACGGATGCCCTATTCTCCTTGGGTTACTCTACGCTCAACTCCCTCCTTTTAACATACCCAAGTATGAAACCTTGAAAGGAAATGTGTTACAAGAAAAATATGATGACCAGGCTATAGGAGTCCTCGCCTTGTAGGAGGTGTTGGTCTAGTTATCCTAAGTTAGGTAGGTAGTTCAAACCACCACTAGGATGACCACTTTGATAGGCTTTTTAGCCAGTCCAAGTAGGTGGTTAGTGACTCGCTCTAGATTTCTGTGAAATTATGATGGGCCTATCCCTTATGGATTTTCATGCCTTGATTCTATTAGGGGGTAGGTTGAGAGTTGTTCTTGAGCTTTGTTGAGTATTTTTTTATGGCAGCTTGATACTTTCTTAGGTTGTTTGTGGCAGTTTTTTACTTTCTTAGGTTGTTTGTGCAGATCAGTTCATGGGACTCGATGGGCTGAGTCTGCACCCTATCCCATGGTCGCCAATGAGAGCACTTTTTTTAGACCTGTCAAGTGCGGAAAAGAAGTAGATTAGTGTAAATTTTAAGCGAAAATTTAAAGCCGACAAAGGCGGGATGTGAAGATCTGACAATATTAGAGACTAAGGAAGATGGAAATGTAAAACTTCGGCCCATCAGGAAAAAAATAAACTAACAAATGGGCCCTTAAAACTATCTCTTACTATTGTGTTTTGCAAAGATCAATTTGGGCAAGATTGGATAGGTGCTCATTTCTTTCTCTCTCTCGCGTACTCACACACTCTCTCTTTCTTCCTCTCTGCATTATCCCTTTTCTACTATCTTTACGATAGGGTTTGATGCTAGTTCTAACTTAAGGATCAATTGTTGTTGCAGCACTTAACACAAGGTAGATCAAAGATTTTGTAGCTCAATTTATTGGTAAATCTTCCATATTTTGTAGTACCAAAATTTATTCATTTAATTAGTGACTTTTATGTTTGATGGGATTGATGTTTTCTTATGTCCATCATTTGCAATGGGTTTTGATCAGTAACGATTCAATCTTATATTCAACAAATCATCTTATAGGTAAATTGGCCCTATTTTGTATTGCTTCTATTCATGCAGTTATCTAGATATTTTTTGTTAAAAGGGATTCATTCAAGTATTTTTGTTAAAAGGGATTCATGTAGGTTATTTTTTGTACATACAGGTATTGTACAAGGTTTAGATGAAGCACATAGTTCTCGATTGACTATTTTGATTCGGTGAGTGATTCCTTTGTGCTGAATGATATGGATCTGCTGCAAGTCGATGGTTCAAAAATCCTTTACTTTATTGGTCATGTGTGTCCATTTGGATCTCCATGACAATTGGCAATGATCCATGAAACTCTTGTATCATATCATCCAAATAACGCACAATGTGTTGAGCCTTAGAATATGTCAAGTGTCAATCCAATGTGCCTATTAGGATTTGCATGCCATGTGGCTGCTATCCTTGTAACAATTACTCTATAATACCCACGTTTCATACAATGTATTGAGTCAAATCAGACTTCTATTCATTATATTATAATAAAACTTATTGTGGTAGAATTCTCTGAGTATTCTTGTGGTATTCTTTTCATTATATTTCATGTATGTGGTATGATTAAAGTGATGCCTTGAAATTGAATCTATACTTTGTGTCGATGTACATATCCACATGCATTTAGATATCGATGTTTGTGTGTATGTTTACAAAAGTGTAAACATCTCTTAATGCCATTTTGATTTGTATGGCATATTGGTGATTACTAGATAGACTTAAAATGTATTGAGGGGTTAATACATACTTCTTTACATCTAATGCATAAGTTATAACGCCTGAGAGAAGAACAAGCATTCTCTCGATAGAACTACATAACATAAAAGATGAAGAAATGAATTGGATCACTGATACGTATCATTGCTTATCTTGGGTACGTATGCATCCAAGTATGAAGGGAGCTTTCAGGGTGAAAGCATTTGCAATTGCAGAGGTATCAAAGTACTGGAAGGGTAAAATTTTAGCTCTCAGACAAAGGAATATTGATTCTCACCTTGTAACAAAGGCATTTGTACAACATATATTCATGCAAAAACAAACACACATTGCGCCCACTATGCCCTTTCAACAAAATATTGCAAACAGTAAGTATTTGCAACTCATTGAGAATAAGAAATTTCATGATATCTATGTAACTACTTGTCTCGTATTTACAAAAGTATACCCTTCAGATTGCTATGAGTGGAAAGATTTTAAGAGTTTCATAGGTTCTTTTAAGTGTTACTACCTCAAAATTGGTAGATTACTCTTTGAGGGGCATATAGGTAAGCAGCTCGTAGAGGACCTTGTTTTTTTCTATGACTCCAAGTACATATTGCCCAAGGGGGATCGAGAATATGAAACCCTTGACTCTATGCACATATCGAATCTCAATAGCATAGAATGGCCATTGTGTAGTAGCGAAATTTTGCACATGTGTAGCACAAAAATTTCAATAGATATATTGAATTCTATGAAGCCAAGAACCGGCTCAAAGAGTGTACATCTAAGCTAGTTCATACCGATTGCAATTTTTGCACACATGCTCGAGGAATGTGAGGGTTTGAGACATAACAAAAGCATATTTGTCATAAAAATTGCATCAGACGATTATGTAATAAGGATTCTAGGTAAAACTTGGATATAAAAAATGAGTCATAGTCTTGACAGAGTAGAGTGTCGAATCATAAAAAGGGACATGGCTTTCAAGTAAAAATTTTCTCTCTTAGTTGACTATTATCTTACTTTGGGATGAATCGGCTAACTTTCCTTTCCAATTACAGGTACTTTGTCACACAACATACTTTACGCCTAGTGTTCAAGTATCGTAGATGGATGATGCTCAAGGGTAAACGGTTGTGCCTTGATCAAGACATGCGTGAAAGTGCAAATGTGGATGTTACTATCATTTTTTAGGGCCGCGAGCCCCAAGTATTGCAAATGGAGGATGATTGGCCCTTGAGTATAATGCACCAAGAAGTTACAATGTTAATGCAGAATCCACCTGTTAGCTTTTATTTTAAACTAGATGGTAGGAAAATTCGAAGCCGAGCTTAGGATACTGTTACTAGTGAAAAGTATGTGGCTCCACATATTTTAGAAATTATAGAGTCTCCCTAAAAATCCCAACATCACAAGTTGTAGTATCCAACACCTATAAATTTTTGAATTTTTTTTGCCAATAGAATATTGTCACTTGTAAACTTGAAATATTTAAAAATTATGGTATTTGTGCAACATCATACATTTGTTATACACTTTTCACATCAACACATTTACATATGTATGTAAACTTTACAAAGACGTAAGTAAGGCCATAACTAAATATCATATGCAAACAACCCTTAATGGTTTAAAATTTAAGGTTTTTAAGGTAGAACTATTTTAGCTCTTGTTTCATTGTTTCATTTCACACTTTCTCTCTTTATCTCTTTATATCCACCATATCCCTCCTACTTGCTACGATGGATGCTCACGCACACTTTGATGAGTGGATCCACGAGACTATCTTTGCAAGCCAGGGTGATGAGATATTTAAGGTTTTCTCTAAGAACTTCAACCTTGAAAGCGTGCTCTCATCGCTAGATCTCCCCTTTCACGTTTTGGAAGACTTTGTGAGCACCATTTCTACCTGCACATACACCATGAGGGATCCGACATGACTTGGGTGCCTCTGGAACAACTGATGGTATTTCAGGCAAGGAAAAATCACCAAAAAGTGGTGAATAGGTGTCCCCGGCCCACGTGGATCCTTCGCATAGAGTATGCACTATTCCCATGGGCAGTGCACCACGTACAACACCTTTGGATCTCGTGGAGTGTGATTGTGCATTGGCAATTTACCTCCTTGCATTGGATACACCCCTAGAGGAGGAAAGCGATGAAGGTACAACTCCATAGGTTGTTGCTAGAACATACATGGGAGAAGAACCGATTGAAGAGCTCATAAATGTTGAAGAGGAATATTGGGTGGTGGCAGAGCAAGGGTTGGCTCTCATAGTGTCATCTTCTTCAAAACAACCACAAGTCAAAAAACCCAACCTTGCCTCCTTGACGCCCATTAAAGTAGATGGTATACAATACTTGCTTCTATCAGATGTGCTATAATACTTGGAAATGAAGGAAGAAGAGTTGTTTTCCATCCTAGTCAGGGGATTCGATAGAAGACTTGATCGATTATGATTACATGGATATGCATCGACGATCGTAGAGATTGGAAGATATGATGACACAAGCTTAGATATAGTGAGTGCCATCATAGCACCACAAGAGCATATTACCTCAGTTGAAGAAGATTACCTTGTGCCGGATGCTGAATTTGAAGCACTATAACATGATCTTCTCGGACAAGGCCCTAGCTTCCTAATAAGGAGTTTGTAGATCCCTTTTCCCAAAGAGGTGCCTCGCTAACATACGAGAAAATGAAGATCCAAGATGATCTAGAGAAGGTGAGATTTCTAAGTACCATATATTTTTATGCGACGAAACTTGACGGTAGGGTGTGTCGGGTCCCCGCAATCCACCGGTGATATCCTGGCAAAAAATGATACATGCAGCTGCCCTATCCAAAGTCTGACATTTGGGATTACTTTCTAGAATCTTGGTAAAAAATGATCCTTGCACTTCGGACAAGGCAACTACAGGCATTATTTTTTTGCCAAGATTTCACCAGTGGACTTCTGGGAGACCTGATGTACCCTACCCTCAAGTTTCATCGCTTTTTGATAACTCTAGGTTAGTTGCTAAATGTATTGTTTGATTTGACTTTGTCATTTAGGACATATGGTATATAGATGAGTTTGCATCAAGGCAAGGAGGAGCTCAACACGCGAATCGATGGAAGGATTCAGTTCTGAAGGAGTGAGAGCGGAATTTAGGTGATGGGAAGTGCTTAAAAATAGCTAAAAATTATGAATATCGAGGGAAAAATATTCACTGTCAAAGGCGGCGGCTCGATCTAGGACGATTTTAAGCGCCAAAGTGCTTTAAAGGCGCCCGAGCGACACTTGTTGATTTTTCATAATTTTTCAGACAGTCGTGCGGGTTGACACGAGCTATTGGCCAATGCGGGATGCTAAGCTGGACGCCCAGGATTTTTCAGAGCTCGATTCCGAGTCCGGACGGGGAAATGGCCAAGAAACCGGTCAAGATGCGAAGAGGTGGACAAAATTTGGCCAAAATGGGCAAGTGACCCTTGGGAGCCCAAATTTTAATGTAGCATGAAACTTTTCATGCATTTGAAGATGAAGAAATCGTGGAGAGGAGCACGCAGACAGGCGCCGATTTTTTCGCCCCAATGTTGATCATGCCATCTCCAGCCTCAATGCAACCCCCCCCAATGATCATTGCCACTCATTCCCCTCTGGATGCAGACTCTATCGCCGCCCTTCGCCCGTCGAATGATGCCCTCTTTGAAGATCTCTGATTTCAGTCTTTCTCTCTCCTCCCTCTCTCTCTTCTAAAGGCAAGTTCATGTGGGGAGAAGAAGAAAGAAGAAATAATGGTGGAGGCTTGTCCGGCATGGATCGGATTGCTCCACGGGCTGGAAATGGTGATTGGTGATTGTGCTGGACATGAAGTGCTGCTGATTTCCAAATCTACAGCCATGGACATGAAACCCGAAACACGCAAATAAGCGGTAATTTAAAATTTTCAAAGGAAATTTGAGCTTTTATGGCTTTTGATGGATGAAATGTTGTTCATGTGGGATAAAAATTGTTTATGATACTGTTTTCTATGAGTTCTTGCTGATCATGATCGAAAAATCAGAAAAATATGCATTTTGTGGTTCAAAATAATATGTTAAAACACGTAAAACATGGAAAAACAAGGGAAAATGAGGGTTTTTGCATAAAAATGGGGAGGTAAATAGGAACATCAACTAAACTTTCATTTTTTTTGCAAGAAGGAACTAAGGGCCATAGCCCATAACCTGTTCTTAATTTTCAGCAGTTAAATAATGCATAAAAATAAGAAAAAATACAAGAAAATGGTGGAAAAACCCTAAAAAATAGGGGAAAAATACATTTTGGGTTCCGAAAAATAAGGATAAATAAGAGCAATGTTTGTGAATGTTTGTGGGGAATGAAGCATGAGGATTTGCCTCAGTTCAACCCCACCTTCCTGTTCTAGTGTGTCTTTTTCTGTTTTTTCCACATAAAATGATGGTGAAATACCCTATAAATCTATCCAACGATGCAATACTTAAACGAGGAAGGGTAGAGAAGTTGAAATATGTCTAAATGCCGTGTGAAATGATGGGAAAGTTGTTGATTTCTATGCATAGCATTTAGGACGGATGATAATTAAAATTAAGAGCTTAGTAGCACGAGGATCACCTCGGTGCTAGGCCCATGCAATGAAGCACGAACGGTAGTTGGAAACCATTAAAAGAATGTTTTGCACTTGTGCACGATATTGTTTTGCTAAATGTTTGAGCACTAGACATCCACCAAATGCATAGAGCATGAAAAGAATTCAAGAGTATCGGTAATCAGCTCCTGGACATGCATTGCAATTGTTTTTTGGAACACGACCTACGTTGAGAGGCAGTGAGGTACCCATGCTGAAGGTAGACATGGGATCCTAAAGGGGAAATCAAGTAAGGACAATGGTACATTCCTGGACACGCTTATTTGGTACCTTGAGCGACGTTTGTGCGAAATGTCTAAATGTTGAGCGACGCATCGAGGGGCCAATCCCCAAGGTGTAGGAGAGTCGCAGAGGGTTGACGGCATTCAGCCGTAGGAGAAACCCCATGTGTATGTGATTCGAGCCTTTTGGCTATGTGAAATGGACTCCCTTTGAGGAGTAATATCGGGTTAGGATCAGTTGGACTACAACGTATTACAAACGCAATGTTTAGGAAGGCAGAGATTTTGATAGATGCTCCTGGCCGCGAGGCCGAGGGGTTGTCTTGTGCGTAGTGGCGAGGCCCGGCTAGTGCGTAAATTGGCAACCTTGTTGTAGACTTGGTAGTCTTCCATAAGAACTGCTCACCAGGAGGGCAAGAAATAATCATGAAAATTCGAGCTTTGGCCAAGTTTGGACCTTTTGGAACGATACTTGTGACATCTAGCTTGGAGAAGGTGGTGCAAATCAAGTGGTCAAAGCTTCTTCACTTGTTTGACCAAACGTGTGGTGGAGAAATGTGTGTGCTTGCTACATTAGATGACCTTGCTAAAGTGTCAGATCTGCTTCTCCTGGAGAAAAAGCTGAAGGGGGAGCACATCATTTTTGAAGCAAAGAAGAAACTTATATTTTCATCGAAAGTTGGCCCCTCCTCTCCACCGATGAAAAAGCCAAGGAACAATTGAGAGTTCTTGTTGGCTATCGGCTTTTTGTATCTTCCATCACTATCAGCCATCGCATGTATTTTTCTTGATGAATATAAGATATTTTACTTTGTCCCTATAAATAAATATTTATTGAATAAATGTGTGGTTTGTGTAAGTGTGACAATAATGTGTGGTACGTGAATGACGCATTTGCATACCTTAACATAATCCAATTTAATTATGTCAATGTGTAGTACTGCACTTGCGATTGTGTATAAGCAATAACGTAACTCGTAGTCGTACATATTACTACTTTTGATGCATTTGTATGTTAAACAAAAATTAAGAGTTGTGCGTTTCAAGAAACAAAACAAAACAACTTTGCTCAATTATTTGAGTTCAGTACGCATCACATGAGATATTATGTCTATATAAATAAACATTCCAATGTGGCAGAATATACAAATTTTTTTGGCCTTTCAAGATGCTATGGTGCTATAATACTTATTACAAAACCTTGCATCATTAATCTCATAACCTATGGAGAAGTCCCCTTGCCGTATCGAAGCCGAACGATAAAGTTCATGTCTTTATCTGTGATTGTGACACGCTTTGCATGGATAACCGCTAGCTGTGTATCATCAAACAAGTCCATAAGAAACCCCTCTGTAGCTATTTGTAGTGCCTCCATAGCTCCAACAGTCCACCTTCCTACTGGTGGCCAAAAACCACCTCCTGTTTTCTCAATCTTGCACAATATCATGAACAAGTCTCGAGAAGCTCCCCTTTGGAATGATGAGATCAAAAGAGTGTCGTTTGTGCTCTTGTGTTAGCTTGCTGTTGATCTTTCTCAGGTCATCCAATTGTGCCTTTGCCTCCTCATATGAGATACCAATGTCATAGATAGTATCCTGCATTGAAATAATTTGATTGTTTTGTTGAATTATAGTGTCATTGAGCTGTACCACTTTCCCTTTGAGCTGTTGTATATGAAGTTGATGTGCAGGTTGAAAAATGCAAGATTAAAGAATAAGAAGAGGTTTGACTACCATCATCGACTCCGTCCAAGAGCTATTCAAGAGAATGATTGGGTACTTTTCTATGATAGCAACCTGGACAATCAATAGAGTGCTCATAGGAAGCTAGCCAAGCAATGGTTTGGTCCATATGTAGTGAAAGTAGTACATGATAATGCTACTTATACTTTGGCTGAAATGGATGGAACCATGGTAAAAGTACCAATAGCCGGTAAACGTATCAAGCTCTTCAAATGGAAAGAATCTTCAACTTATGAGCTTGATGACTTGGACAATGGCTATCGCCTAAAGAAGTACTTCCCTCCTTGGGGATCCTAATAATCACATTCGATGCACCCTTTCTCTTGCGGACATTGCACTGTCCTTCTTCTTGTGCTTCTGATAGCCCTTATGATCTTCCTCATGAGGTGGTCTTGTTCTGCTAGTCCCATCCCCTGTGAAATCTACTTCTGATACCCAAAAGAAGACCCAAGAATCTGCTTCCAATTTGGTGGAATTGGAGAACCCATAGTTCCAAAAGAGAACATTCCTTCTGCAAAGACGGTGAAGTTCAACCTCCCTCGGGAAAAACAGAACAATGCAATCCAAAATAAGGAGGTATAGAATACTACAGAGCCATAGAGAGCTACAGAGACAAAAGCAGAGATAGGACCCAAGGTCCAAGAAATAGAGGATGCAGAAGTCCCTCCTCATGAAGAGGAAGTGCATATTTTTCATTTGTAGCTAGAAACCTTTGTTTGAGTGGAGGTGTTGGAGCTATATATGGCTCACCCTATCTAAGGCTAGGTCTTACCTATATATATCTAGATTGTGATCAATATGATATATTCTTTGGGAGTGTATATGGTGTGTCTCTTCTCTCTCTACTATCATGTCTCTACATATCTTCTCTCTCTATATTTCAACAAATCATTCATAGTTGCATTGCATTCAACGCATGGTATTATCTTGGATGCATGGAAATTGTCTTCATAAACATTGACCCATGAAAAGTGTGAGATATCCCAACAAGCCATAGGACTAGCAATCGGTTTCTTTGGGGATTGTGTAGTGAGGATCATATTCTATCTCCTGGAATAATTGATTAAAAGAGAGGACTATGTATCGTATGTGCTTTACCTATGCCAGATACGTGGAACGTACGGATGCACTATCAATTGTGCACACTGGCATACTCCCTCCCAATTACTTTCCCCTTGTTCAATTCTAAACCAACTGTGAGTTATGGGATTTCATGTTTTTCCATTGAGCAATGTGCGTCATGGGGTGAGTGATTGTTCTATCATCCTCTTGAGTGCCCATGCACTGAGAGTTCTATTCTTTGTCATCGACACTTGACTCGACGGACTTTATTGACAAAACTACCTCCCTGGGTGTTGTTGCATGGTCTCTGCTATGATGAACGTGTTCTATGGTGCGCCCTAGTCCCTCCTGCCGCCCGACGACAGCTTCAATCTTTTTACATCAAGACGGTTCCCTTCAACCATCTACAAAATGGGCCAAGTGTTCCTAATCCTACTTTTATGTTTGCAAGTGTATGTTATGTCTTAAGTATGGGAATGCCAGCATCCAATCGGTTGACAAGTCCATGGCCGTGTCGATCAATCTACTCTAACCAGTAAGGTCTTAAATGTGGGGACACATCCCTACCCATTTGATGTGCATACCCCCTGTATATATCATTACCCAATTATGCATGTCTACCCCGTAATATTTCTGTTCTAATGGGTTCCCTTCCTCACCCACCCACCCTCGTACCCCCTGTCGTCGAGGCTGTTTCCCTTGTGGTTGTTTTATTACCCAATTTTTTTCTTTTTCTATGTGAACATCCCCTACGTTCACCAAACTTCCGATCCAACCTTATAACCTAGTTCGTCCCTTTGAATGGCACACTTTTCCTTTTTACATCCCCTTATTCTGGTTTACCGTTTTTGCATTATTTATTTTTGAAGTTTTTCCCACACAATTGAATGTATTTCCATGCAAACACGCCGTTATCGCTTCAAAATTGTGAGCTCATATCCAGCCCTGTCCTATGCTTTCCCTGGGATATTTTTTCTTTTAATCACCTGTCATTTTAATGTATAGTTTGTTCCTAATTAATTTTTGTGTGGTTTCGTATCTTTTTCACTTATGTTTTTTTACCTTTTTGCATGTGAACCTGCCCTATTCTCCTCCGAATTCAATTTTGATTGGATTGCCTTGTCCGACCACCCTTTTTGCACAATTCTCATTTTTCCTCAGCCCTATTTCGACCTCAAAATTTTTTGTTATTAATTTTTATTGGTATTATCGAGCTCCATTTTATTGTTTTTTCCATGTGAACACTTCCTAACCCCATCGGAACTGAAATTTGATGTGACAACCCTGAAGATTCTATATGTCCGAACATTATCTATTTTTCCCGCCCTTTCTTCTGGTGCACGGATCATTCTTTATTAATTTTTGAATCCCGTTTCGGATACGATTTTGGGGTTTTTTCCATGTGAAAGGGTACTCTTATCTTCGTCGAAACTCTGTTCTGACATGACGGGCCTGTTTGGTATTCTTTTCTCACGATTTTTATTTTTCCCATGTTTCATTTCCACAAATGGATTCTTTGATATTATTGGTCGTATGGGTTTTCGCACCTATTTTTTACCTTTTTCCCATGGGAATGCCTTCATATGATCCTAGACACCCTATTGAAGTTTTCTGCCATCTCCCCCTTGCCTTTTGGCTTAGTTTTCATTTCTACTACATTGTGTTCCGATGAACGGTTTGCGAGTTATTAATTTTCTTTGTTTTGCCGTGTTCTCTGTGCTTTGCCTCACACGTGAATATGTGCATTTTTTAATTTACGCTCCTCGCGATGCCCCGTTGTCTTCGTGCCCTTTCGTCTCGACGTCTCGACCCTGTTCCATCCTGTCACTGCAAATTGTTTTAGCCCCATCCCGTGCATACGCACGGGACATGGGCACTCTTCCCTCTTTCGGCTTTTATTTTCTTAATTTAATTTAATTTTTCCTTTTTTTACATTAATTCTCCTCCCCCACTCATTGTTTTAATTTACCAACTAACCATAGCAATATTAAAACAAACAAAATCACCATTTATTTTTTTGTCAAAAAAAGGGAACAAAAAAAACCAAAAATCCAAACACCACAAATCAACAACAATTCACACCCACCACCCATTAAAAAATTTAACCAAAAAAACCATAAAAATACAAGAAAAAAACACCAACAACAACCAAAATAAAAACACAAAAAAAAACAACCCAATCAAATACACATATCCACTTCTAGGTACTTTTCTTTTTCCATTCCTTTTTTTTTTCACTATCCCAAAATTCACAATTAATTCTTAAAATGAATCCTAAACATCACCATGGCATGTGCGCTGGCACCAAAGATACATTTTGTAATAAATTAAAATTAACCCGCTGTTCACTTTGCATGTGTTATGTGCGCTTTAGAGGCACCTTAATTTTAAATAAAAATAAACCAGCCATCAGAAAAATGCATGTGCTGAAAAAGTAGAGCGCTTCAAACACACTTAATTCTTAATCAATGAATATGCATTTAGAGACCTGAGTCTAGGTATCGAAGTCCGAGATTCGTTAAAAGCACCATTTCACATTAATAAATTGTAACTAATAATTTAAAAATGAACCACCGTTTTCTTATTAAGGTTTACAATCTAATAAAATTTCAACCATTGTTAATAATTTATTAAAATGAACCCTTCATTAAAATCATTCCCCTCACTACACTTTTTTTCCTTTTCAATAAATATGCTTCGTGGGATGGGTACGTGCAGTCTTTCAAGTTGTCATTGCTTATAGAAGTTCTAGTTATGTCTTGAGAGGGTTATTGAGGTATTATGGTTTGACTGTATGATACGATTACGGGTATGGCCTATAGTTTTCTTTTCTGCCTGATACGGGGTCTCGGGTGCATGTTTGTTGTATAGCATGAAGCTTTTGGTCGCATATGTGTATAGTTCATGCCGAATTTTTTCTAAGATGTGGATTGTTTGGGGTGGTCAGTCAGTTAGTCACATCTGTGTGTGCTTATTTTGGTCGATTTCTTTTTTATAGATATTCTGTTATTGTGCAGGCATTCACCGTGATTGTCTGTGTGTGTGGTGTGTGTGTATATTCCATTTGAATGGTGCTCAAGCTTCTCCTCCTGTTCAGTATGTCCCATTAATCCCCTGACTTTTGAGCCTATTGCAAAAGCTGGCCTTGCATCTTTTGTGGTTGCTTCACTTCCACTGATTCCAGACGATCCAACCCTTTGTGATGAGTTTCTTGCGTCATACAGTAAGAAATCGGGCTTGGTTTCTGGTACTTCTATGGTCCTGACACCTAGAGGGTTACGGAAGTCTTTGTCTCTTCCCTACAAAGGAGAACCCTTTGTCATAGCCAGACAGTTATTCTTAAATGAAGAGATCCTCAAGCTATTACAGAAGCAGACTAAAGAGGTCCTCAATGTCAAGAAGGTGATTAACACTTGTCTTTCTCAATGATCACTAATTCTCTCTGGAAGCTAGTCTGCCAATTTCTCCAAGACAGGTTCATGCCTACCAAGACACCATCTCACTATTTGTACAAGGAGCTCTTCACAGCCTCCAGTATGGTTTTAAAAGGGGCGGCCATTGACTGGAGTACTTACCTTCTTACGAAGATGGACCAGCATTTTGTCAAGGTGACTAGAGGGAATGTTATCAACGTAACCTATGGTTCATATTTATGTGCTTTCCTGATATATTCAGGCCTTAAGAAGGGTGTTTTACCTCCTCCTACATCTAATTCAGTCCCTCCCTCTCCATCTTTAGAAGATTCAGAACCCATTGATATAGTGGATATTAACTCCCCTCCTCCGTTGATCATTCAGCAGAAGCACTTGAAGCGTATAGCAGAGACAATTCCACCAATCATTCCTTCAGCTTTAGTTCCTGCTACCTCTAGAAGTGACCTCCCTGCCTACCTCACATACAACAACTTATTCGGGGCACATCGAGAGGGTTCTTTGGATATATTAGTTCCTTCACTGAACAGTTTAGTGGTAGGGGATGCCATTCCTTTCCTTTGTAACGACATCCAGAGTTCTATTGAGCTCTCAGTGACAGCTTCTGTTCAATAGTTATATGCTTCTTTCTATGAAGAATTGATGCAATCCAAAGACCATATGCATAAGGCAACCACAGAGTTAGCCTCTACTAAAGACACTCTTTCTGATCTGTTTAAGAAGATGGAGAAGCAGACACAAATGATTGAGACCCAGAGAGAAGAAATATCTTCTTTGAAAACTCAATTATAGTAGAAGCTCAATCAGAGGTCACTAGAGTTTCGGAAGAGAAAGAGAAAATGTCCAAAGAAGCTCAAGAGTTTAAGACTCTTGTGGATACAAAACTGTCAGCTTTGCAGACTGCTCACAATACAGTAGAATCCTAAGCTTCTCAAATTAAACAGTTGAAGGACCAACCGGCACAGTCACGGTCCATCCCTCCAAGTCGCAGTGTCCCCATGATTCCTTCTATATCTCAGCAGGACTTGGCAATTCTCCGGAGACAAGCCACATTATGTCTGTTGTTTCAAGCTAAAGTGGAAAGATTGTAGTCCAGGATGGATTTATTATGGTCTACATTTGAGCAATTTCAGGAGTATGTTGCTCCCGACCATTCCTTTTTTGTCCACTATCAGTTGCTGCAGAAGTTGGCCTTCTATATTAAGCTCTCAACAATGGATCTTCCTCTTCCAGAGGATGGTTGGAGTGGAGCTTGGTCTTTTGATTTGCTGACAGAAGTTTTCCATATGGTCTTTGAAGATTCAATAATGATGGATATCATGGTGTTGTCTTATATGTATCTACAAGGTGATCTGTTAATTCTAGATGATGTAGATCTGGCTTGGTATGTAGGGGATCTAGTCTTACAAGCTGCCTTATATGTTAACCATTTGGAGTTGAGGATAGATGAAATGTTCCAGTGCTATTCTTCTAAAATGGCTGCTTGTCCTCACACTTTATGATATTCAATGATTTATTCTGTAGTCCTGAACCAATGATAGAATACAGCCTCTACTCATACGTAGAACACTAACCAACTGAGGGTGGATCTTTTAGCTTATCTTTTCAAAAACTATCCATTTGATTCGTCCTTCTTTGATGCCTACCATCGACGATTTATTTTAGGTCCCTCTATTCCTAGCTTATTGCATTATCAATGGAGCCCCAAGAGAAACACCAAGGCAAAGAGGATTCTACTACAAGAAAATCTATCTTGTAACATCAACAAGCTTTTATTTCATTCTTTTGATGACCAAAACAAAGAAAACAACAATTCTTCACACATCATCGTAGTAGATATCTCCCACGGATTTGATAGAATCAACCATAATCTTCAACATCTTTATAAAATTCTTCAATAGAACAAAGAACATAAAAGAATACACCATCTTTGAATGGAAATCAATCACATAATATTCATCTTCAATGTCTTCATAGTTCTCTCTCTCAATCTCTCATATACAGTTACACTGTTTTGATAGAATTGACTATCTCTGGCTCTCTCTCTCTCCATCAATAGTACATCATCTTCTCACTACAATACTCTCATAATAACTCTCAATAATCCTTCTTAGGTCGTGGATGCACCTCCCAAGAGGTATGTGTGATATGAAGAGGCACAAGAGCCACTATTGTGTGTCTTCATAGCTCACTACTCTCATTGTCACTCCAGCCTTGAGCAGTTGTTTCTTCCATTTGTTTTATCTCTTTTGAACTTAGATTCATCCTTTCCAAAAGTTAAAAAACTTTTCCAAAGTCAGATATACATTCTACAGAACACTTATAGAAGTTCTACAGAACAGTACAGTACAATATCAGAGCAGATACAGAACAGTTATAGAGCAGAGACAAAGGCTCTATAGAAGGTCTACAAAGGGTTACAGAAGGTCATCAGAACCTCATAACTCATTCTAAAACCATTCCAAACTATAAAAAAATATTCAATAAGCTTTCAAAATATTTCAATCTTCATCAATCATCAATCCATACTTCATACAGAATAAAATCAGAACAAAACAAAAGCTATACAGAAGGTATACAGAACCAACCAGAACCTCAACAGAACCTATCAGAACATCACAGAACTTCATATCTCTACTGAGAATCATCAAGAAATTCCAAAACATAATCAATATCATCCAAAACACTTTCAAATACTTCCATTAACAACCATATATCACTCTAAATCCATAAAAAATCAATCATTTAGACCTCAAAATCAACAAAAATTAGTCAAAATTTTAGTCTTTTTCCACTCTCAACATATCCCCACAATTATAAAGGAAGCTTCCTCACGACTTAAGGAAAAGAAGAATATAAGTTCACTAAAGAGCTCAATTTTATCTTCCATAGGATCTTCAATAATCTCTCCAAACCACAATCCCAACTTATTACCTGTATTTTTAGAAAAACTACTAAAAGAAAACTTCATTATGTATTAACTCATTTGATAATCATTTAAAAGTCATAACAAATTTATAAAGGATATAAGAGGTTCTTCTTCAGCTTTCCACTATAGGCGTTCCATATGTTGAGATATCGAGCTCCACTCGTGATATGCCAGGGTGACCGTTGTGCATTTATGTCACCGACTTGTCAGTTGCAAATGCGGTCGGTACATTGCCCATGAATAATAGCTAGATGACAGCTATCCTTATCTACTCTAGTTCGTGGCTCAGTTAGTATGCTACCTTAGTTAGTTGAATTTGGTTTGAGACCCATATATAGGGTTCTTCTATTTCTATGTAGAGTTCTTTTGGCTTACACAACTAAGAAGAGAAAAATTGTTTTCAGCCTCCACCTGTGTGTGTATTCCCCCATTGTGCAAGCAAGAAAACTACAAGTGAGACTCCTTCATTCTCTTCCACAATCTTGACATGGTATCAGAGCCTTGTTTGTGGTAAGGAGCTCAAGAAAGCAAGCCAAGTTCGCGGTGTTCTGGTAAGAGGACCAGTGTTGCTTTCATTCTTCTGTTTTGGGAGCAAGTCTCTGCAGGTAGCACAGCCGGAAAGTGCAAGAGTGCATTGTCTCAGGTTGAGACGCCCTTCGCGGTGAAGCAAGAGGACAGTATATGCTATTTTTTTTATTTGAGGCCATTTCGGGGCCTGTTTTGGAGGCGGAAGTTTTCTGCACGCACTTAGGAAAAGGCCCAGTTTTATGCTGTGCGATCGCTGTTCTACAGGTCTGTGAAAAGTTACTGTAGAAATTGCATCGTATGCCTGTGCGCAGAGACATTGGGAGTTACAAAATCATCCTTGTTGCCTGTTGATGCAAAATCGTCACTAGGAAGTGACTGTGTGGTCAAATACCACTTTCGTTGGTTTTGCAGATTTGCCCTTGTGAGGCTGAAGCTGTGTTCTTTGCAGTGACAGAATTTTTTGCAGTGTTCTATAATGGCGTCTGATTCTCTTTCACAGATTGTCACTGAAAAGCTTGACAAGAACAACTTCCAAGCATGGAAGTTTAGAATGACGAATTTCCTTATGGGAAAAGGATATTGGGAATTTGTTGCAGGAAATGAAGAAGAACCAGTTCTTCCTGATGTTCCCAATCAACAGTAAATACAGGCATTTAAAGCATGGCATGAGAGAGCCAGGGAAGTTATGTACTGGTTGTCTATCAGCATTTCAGACTCTATGATTGTGCATACTCAAGATGCAAGTACGCCAAAGGAGGCATGGGATACTTTGTCAAAAATATATAGCACAAATACGCAAGCCAGGAAAATGCAGCTCAAGCAAGAGTTGCATAATGTGCAAAGAGAAAATATGAGCATCAATGACTACCACATGAAGGTGAAGAAGATTACAGATGCACTTGCTTCCATTGGGTCGCCAGTGGAAGATGATGATTTAGTTTCTGTGACCTTGAATGGTCTAGGAAAGGATTATGCACAGTTTCAAACATCCATTTCCATCCGTGAAAGATTTTCTGATTTTGAGGAGTTGATTGCTCTTCTAATTTCTGAGGAGCAGAGAAATGGTGGTGCATCTTCTTCAGGAGGAACTTCAAAAGAAGCTATCTTCTACTCAAATGCTGGAAGAGGTAGAGGCAGAGGTAGAGGAGGCCGATCTGGAGGCTGTGGTAGAAATCAGAATATGCAGGAAACTCAAGAAAACCATTCCTATGGAGGAGGACGTGGTAACTCTAGAGGCAGGGGGAGCCAAAGAGGTCGTGGTGGATGGCAAAGAGGCCAAAATGCAAACATCAATGTTAAATGCTACTACTGTGGTAAAATGGGTCATATGGCTAAGGACTGCTATAAAAAGCAGAATGACATCATGAATGGAAAATTGCAACAAGGGAATTATGCATCTTCTAGTAGAGAGGGTGATGATAGAAATGAGCATTTGTTTATGGTGCAGCACATGACCAATTCTGTGACAAGTGCAGAAGAAAGAAACGATGTGTGGTATGTTGACTCAGGTGCATCAAACCACATGACAGGTCATGCAGAATGGATGCAAGATGCAAGGAAAATGGAAAAACCAGGATTTGTGGAGACTGGTGACGATACTGCACATCCTATTGTGGACATTGAAAAAATTCATTTATCTATGCAGGATGGGAAAAAAAAATACCTATCGGATGTATTTCATGTCCCGAATATCACCAAGAACCTAGTTTCTGTTGGTCAAATGGTTGAGCAGGGCTTGCAGGTCAGATTTAACTCTCATGGATGCTTTGTTGAGGATATGAAAAATAAAGGTCGCTTGATAGCAAAAGGAAAGAAGAAGGGCAGAATGTTTACATTGGATGCAGACATGCCTGAATTGAGTGCAGCAATGTTTGCACATGGGACCGTGTAGTTGCAGATATTGATATCTGGCATAAACGCATTGGTCATGTTAATGTACAACGACTTAAATCAATGCAAGCCCAAAATATTGTTGTAGGATTGCCTAAATTCAAGGTTGTAGAAATGCATAAGGTATGTGAAGCCTGCCAATTTGGAAAACAGGCAAGGAAACCATTTCCTAGATATGTTCAAGAGAGTAAGAAGCCATTGTAATTAATCCACTATGATGTGTGGACTACTAAAGCTGTATCTCTTGGAGGCTGTCATTATTTTGTCACTTTTATTGATGACTATAGCAGAAAAGTTTGGGTGTATTTTATGAAAAAGAAAAGTGAAGTTTTTAGGCATTTCAAAACTCTTAAAGCTATGGTTGAAAAAGAAACAGGCCTGCAAATAAAATGCCTAAGGTCAGATGGAGGGGGAGAGTACCTCTCAAATGAGTTTGCAAGGTTCTTGCAGGAGCATGGCATAAAGCAGCAATATTCATGTAGTCATACCCCACAACAAAATGGAATTGCAGAAAGAAAAAATAGGCATATTGGAGAGGTATCTCGTGCCATGCTCAATGAAAAAGACCTGCCAGGTTTTTATTGGGCTGAGGCAGTTGCTACAGCAGTTTACATAATGAACAGGACTCCCACTGTAGCAATACATGGGATGACTCCAGAGGAGAGGTATACTGGTAGGAAACCAGATATTTCTCATTTGAAATTTTTTGGTTGCATTGCCTATGTTCATGTGCTAGATGAGTTGAGATCCAAGTTGGATCCAAAAGCTGAGAAGTGCATCTTTATTGCTTACTCTCTGCAACAGAAAGGGTATAGATGCTATAACCCTTCTACTCGTAAGTTTACAATGAGCAAAGATGTTGTTTTTGATGAGATGAGTAGATGGTATAAACCAGTAAATGTGATTGATAATGTAGATGCACAAAATGGTAATGCTGCACAGAATTCATAGCAGCAGTCATAAGATATTAGTGGACCTGGAGCATCCTCTAGCAGTGGTTCACATTCTTTGCCATGGACAGGAAGATTGAGATCAGGAGAATCTTCTCAAAGCAATGCAGATAGTGGTATGCAGGTATCACGAAAAGGAAAAGAGAAGGTAGATCAACCCATGTTTGATGTGAATGCAGGTCACTCTTATGTGGATGGTGAATCGAATGGCTCAGAACAGAGCATTGATGATGAGTTGGGTATTCCTTCTATTGTTACACCTGGAGTAAGGAGGACCAGGGATGATTTGAGAGCACCTGGGAGTGAACCTACTTTGTGCAGGTCTACCAGAGCTAGGTATCCTGTGGATAGGCTGAAATATGATGGATTTACAGCCATTCACTATGCATATATGGTCAAAGTGATACAGGAACCAAAACCCACTTCTTTTGAGCAAGCCATGGGAAAAGAAAAATGGGAGAAAGCCATGGATGAAGAAATGGATGCCTTGGAAGCAAATGTTACATGGGAATTGGTACCTTTGCCTAAAGGTAAGAATGCAATTGACTGTAAGTGGGTTTATAAGGTGAAGCACAATGCAGATGGTTCTGTGAATAGATACAAGGCAAGATTAGTAGTCAAGGGGTATGCACAAACATATGGCATTGATTATGAAGAAACATTCAGTCCGGTTACAAGGATGGCAACCGTAAGAGCAGTCATTGCTATGGCTGCATCAAAGGAATGGTCTTTACATCAAATGGATGTAAAGAATGCATTCTTGCATGGTGATTTGCAAGAAGAGGTATATATGGAGCAACCACCAGCTTATGTACATGTTGTTCATCCTGAGTTTGTTTGCAAGTTGAAGAAAGCCTTGTATGGATTGAAGCAAGCACCTAGAGCATGGTCTGACAAGATAGGACAGTATCTTGTCACTATTGGCTTTCAGATTTCCAAGGCAGATTTCTCACTTTATGTGAGAAAAACAGAGAAAGATATTATGCTACTTGTCATTTATGTTGATGATTTGATTATGACAGGTGACAGTGATGAAGATATCCTTTATGTGAAAATGCTATTGAAGCAGAAGTTTGAGATGAAGGATTTGGGAGAGCTATGTTATTTCTTGGGCATTGAGGTGATTAGATCACCAAGTGGGATACGGCTCTTGCAAAGGCAGTATGGATTGGACATGCTGTCCAAATATGGGATGACTGGCTGTAAGCCTATTTCAGTTCCTTTGGAGCAGAATGTGAAGCTGAGCGCAGATGCAGGTGAGCTTCTGGAAGACCCTACTATGTACAGACGCATAGTAGGAAGTTTGATTTATATGACTATTACCAGGCTAGATTTGAGCTATGCTGTTTGATTTGTAAGTCAGTTTATGCAGGCTCCAAGGAAACTGCATTTAGATGCGGCTAGACGCATACTTAGGTATGTGAAGTCCACATTGCAGTATGGACTATTTTATGAGATTGGGGTTCAGATACAATTGTATGGATACACTGATGCTGATCAGGCTGGTAGTATTTCTGATAGACGATCTACCAGTGGATATGTGTTCTCTTTTGGGAGTGTTGCAGTCACTTGGAGCAGCAAGAAACAGCCTACAGTTGCCTTGTCGAGCAGAGGCTGAGTACAGGGGTGCAGCAATGGCTGCATGTGAGGTAGCTTGGTTGCATAAGCTACTTTATGATATGCATCAGCCTACAGATGGACCAGTTGTCATTTATTGTGACAACATGAGCAATATACACTTGGCAAATAACCCAGTCTATCATGCTAGAACAAAGCACATTGAGGTGCATTATCACTATGTGCGGGAGAGGGTTTTACTAGGTCTTATTGATCTAGTTTATGTCAGCACAGAGGATCAAGTAGCTGACATATTTACGAAGGCATTGGGCGTAGAGAAGCTGCGCAAGTTTAGAGACCTGCTTGGTGTGCAGGAATTGGGATTGAGCTCAAGGGGGAGTGCTGAGATATCGAGCTCCACTCGTGATATGCCAGGGTGATCATTGTGCATTTATGTCACCGACTTGTCAGTTGCAGATGCGGTTAGTACACCACCCATGAATAATAGCTAGATGATAGCTATCCTTATCTACTCTAGTTCATGGCTCAGTTAGTATGCCACCTTAGTTAGTTGAATTTGGTTTGAGACCCATATATAGGGTTCTTTTATTTCTATGTACTTGAGTTCTTTTGGCTTACACAACTAAGAAGAGAAAAACTATTTTCAGCCTCCACCTGTGTGTGTATTCCCCCATTGTGCAAGCAAGAAAGCTACAAATGAGACTCCTTCCTTCTCTCCCACAATCTTGACACCATCCACCATCAATAGTTTGAAAAGAGCTCTTGAACAAATTATTCAACCAGCACACACACACAAACACTAACACAACCATCTGAATGACACCTCCAAAAAGAGATATATATCATTAAGAGTCATCCAAAATACATTGCAAAGGCATCAATGAAGGTGATCCCTTTTAAAGGCTTGGTGGTTTCGAAAATGATCCATGGAGAAGGACTCATCCACAAATGTCTTGGGAGGATTTTGAAAGAATTGAAGGCAGCACATCCTTTCTAGCAAAACAAGGTATCTGCTAGATAGACATAGGGCATGAAAATATAGGATATCCAACTCTTGGGAACCAATGTTCACATTGACATTCATACAAAGCTTTGGAATGGACTTTTGATCGTTATGGAAACGCTTATGCATATATGCTAGATACCAAGCAAAACGAGCTGTCAATCTCACTCAAGGATCTAAAGATTGTGAATATTGGTGAGCAAAATGGATGTAATTCTGGTATGGTTGACTAGTAGTTTGTAAAATATTACATGGCGCAACGAACAGAATCTGAGAAAGAGATAGAGAGTACACAACAGATAAGAGGAGAATCAGTAAATTCTTTAACTCCAAACACCTGATACAAAGATGGCTCTGTCCACCCGTGCGCTTCCATTGTGTGAAGCTTAGATGGTGATCTAGACAGAAGATAGGTGAAGAGCTTAAGGCTAGCTGGAACAACAACTCTGACTGGGTGAAAGATGAGTGAGAGATGGCCGCGAAGGGGTTTAGCTTTTATAGCCCGCAAAGGTCGTTAGGTCGGCCTGCTGACCGACCTACCATATGAGCCTCCACTAGTCGACCAAGGAATATTCCAGGGAATATTCCCTTTACCATCTAGTCGGGGGTGCTACCCCCGGACCCCCGCCAGGGGGGCCGCTGGTCCCCTTGGGACCCCCCAGCCAGGGGCCGCTTCCACGGTCCCCAAACTCCACAATAGGGGCCCCTTTTAACTCCCTTACACCGCAACTCAATGCAATGCGCCTCGAGTTGCTACCAGCTTAACCACTCCGTCTAATCCAAAGATTAGACCCACAACAGTCACCTTTTTGCCATCCGGTCACATAGACCTCATATGATATACAAGTCAGGACTCAACCAATGTCCGGGCTCACATTTGGCTTCTTCTCATAATGGGGGCCTTACAACTTTGAGCACCATGGATCATTGGTAGCACCTAATGAGGGTAGGGCATTGATCATATCTAACACCCCCCCTCAATGTCCACCCATAGGTGAACTATCTCCTTGGCCCAATGCGGAGTCTCTGAAGATGAACTTGAAGCAGATCCTTTGTAAGTGCTTTGGTGAAGATATCTGCTCCATTCTCCTCTGTTGGACAATAGACCAGTTCCACTATCCCATCCTCCATCAAATCACGCACATAGTGATATTGGATCTCTATATGTTTGGTGCGTGCATGAAACACTGGATTTTTGGCAATGGCGATGTAACTCTGATTGTCACATCTCAGCATAGTTGGTTCTTCATCCTACACTCCCATATGACATAGAATCCTTCTCAACCATACGGCTTCACATGCAGCAAAACAAGCTGCCTTGTACTCTGTTTTGGTAGAAGACAATGCCACTGTTGATTGCTTCTTACTAATCCAAGAGAAAATTCCTGAACCCAAAGAGAAACAATAACCAGAAACTGACTTCCTAGAATCAATGTCTCTTGCCCAATCTGAGTCACAGTTCCCCACAAGAGAAGTTCCGAAACTGTATGTGATACCATAGTCAAGAGTTTCCTTAAAGTATCTCAGCACCGGCATCCAAGCCTTCCAATGACTCTCATGAGGTTTGTTTGAGAACCTGCTCAAAACACCAACAACAAAACTGATATCTGGTCTGGTGTTACACAAGTAGATCAGACTGCCAACCAACCTCGTATACCTCCCAATGTCTGCTAGTGCTGATGTATCCTCGACAGATAACTTTGCATTCACCACCATAGGTGTAGCTATCTCCTTGCACTCGGTCATGCCAAATGCCTTCAAGATCTCCCATGCATACTTCTTCTGAGAGATGAAGATCTTTCCTGGCTCTTGCCAGACTTCAATCCCCAAACAATACTGCAGCAAGCCCAAGTCTGTCATTTCAAACTCAGAACTCAAAGCCTTTCGATTTTAGTTGATCATATCTTCATAGTCACCTGTAATAAGAAGGTCATCCACATATAGGACAATCACTACAGACTTTTTACCATCCCTGTAAACATACAAGTTAGCATCTGAGGCACATCTTTTGAAGTTTAGGTTTAAAAAGAACCTATCTATCCGCTGGTACCATGCTCTGGGGGCTTGTTTAGCCCATACAATGCCTTCTTCATCTTACACACTTTTTTCTCAGAATGGGGGGCCTCAAACCCTGGTGGCTGAGCCACGTACACCTCCTCCTTGAGGTCACCATTTAAGAACGTTGACTTAACATCCATTTGGTACACTGGCCACTTCTTGTGGGCAGCCACTGCAAGTACAGTGCGAATAGTGGTCATTCTGGCAGTTGGGGAAAATGACTCTTGAAAATCAAACCCTTCAACTTGTGAAAATCCTTGGGCAACTAGTCTAGCTTTGTACTTTTCTAAGGTACCATCAGCCTTGTACTTTACCTTCCAGATCCACTTGGTGCCAATAACCTTCAACTTTGCTGGTCGATCCACTAGCTCCCAAGTGTCATTCTTCATTATGTTGTCATACTCTACTTGCATAGCAGCCTTCCATGATGGATCTGCTAGTGCTTATTCTAAGTCAGTTGGCTCCTTTACTTCTCTCATAATCTCAACCATCAAGGCCATATGGACTATGTGAGCAGAAGCCCTCCTTTGCTCCTCTATTCTCTGAGACCTCCTTAGTCCGTCTGCGTTCTCCTCAACAGATGCAAGCATAGGATTATTGTGGTCATAGAGCTGCTTCACCCAGCGTGGCAATGGCTTTTCCGGTGGGGTGATGTCAGGTTGGTGAACTTTTTCCTCATCATCTGAAGATGATGCTTCCTCCTCCTTAAGGATAGGGATAGCTCTCGGGACAGGTTCATAGTGGACTACTTCTTTGCTTGATGATAAAGTGAAAGAACTTGCCTTCTCCTCCTCCACTGTATGCAGCTCCTCCTTGAACACCACATCGCGGCTCGCGATGATCTTCTTTGCCTCTTGGTCATATAATTTGTAAGCCTTCTGCTCATCACTATAACCCAAGAAGATACATTTTTTGCTTTTTGGTTGTAACTTGTTTCTCTTCTCATCTGGAACATGTGCATAACATTCACATCCAACAATTCTCAAATGTGAGATAGATGGTTTCTCACCGGTGTAAGCCTCATGAGGTGTTTTTTCCTTGAGAGCCTTTGTATAGCTCAAATTTAGAATATAGACTGCAGTATTAATAGCTTCAGCCCAAAAATGGTTAGGCAATCCCTTGCCCTTTAGCATGCATCTTGCCATCTCCACAATGGTGCGATTCCTGCGTTCCACAACACCGTTCTGCTGAAATGTGTGAGGCGTCGTCAATTGACACTTGATCCCTTTGCTCTTGCAAAAGCCTTCAAACTCCTTTGAGTTGAACTCACCACCACCATCTGTTCTAAATTTCTTCACACTTTTCCCTGTTTCATTCTCAACAAGTATTAGCCATTCTTTAAACTTACCAAAAGCTTGAGCCTTATCACGAAGGAAGTACACCCACATCTTCCTACTGTAGCCGTCGGCAATCAACATAAAATAAGAAGATCTCCCCAAGGCCTATGTAGGCATCTTACCACACAAGTCAGCATGCACCAACTCTAGAGGAGCCTGTGCTCTATTCTTGCTTTCTTGTGGAAATGCCTTTCTCTGTTGCTTGCCCATCATACAAGCTTCACATGGTTCCTTCAATTCAGTTATTCTAGGTAGGTGAGCAACCATACCTTGCTTTTGCATCTCCTTCAACACTGCAAATCCGATGTGTCCAAACCTTTCATGCCAAAGCTTACTTGTGCCCACTCTAGCGGTGGCTGTAAGAGCACTTAGCTCATACAAGTTGTTCCTTCTTTCTCCTTTGCCAACAATTGTGCCAGCACTATCAAGAATTTCTGCACCTGCCTTCTTGAACCTCACTTCATGACCAAGATCAATTATGGCAGCAATGGCAGCAACTGATAACAGATTTCTTCTTATTTCGGGAACATACAACACATTTGAAAGCTTTTTGACTTCACCATTTGCAACAACAAAAGAAATAGTACCTGCGCCCACAGCAGGGCATTTAGCATCATTTCCAACCGTCACAGTGATGGATTCTTGTAGAGGCTGCATAGAACTGTATAGACCTTTCTTGTTGGTCATGTGACGGGAGGCCCCACTATCCAACACCCATGAGTCAGTGGTAGATTCTTCTTGCGCCGAGGAGCACACTTCCTCAATGGTCGCCATGAATAATTCCAGCTCTGCTTCAGCCGTATTGGCTGTCTCTTTCCCTTTACTTTTAAGGGTACCATTCTTTTCATCTGCCTTCTTGACACAACAATCTGCAATTGCATGTCCTTTCTTCTTACAGTAGAAGCACTCTCCTTGAAACTTCTTCTTTCCGCCCTTCTTCTTTTTGTCACCATCATTTTTGGTGGAGGAACCACCTTTGCCTTTTGCATTGGCAGAGAATGCATAATCTCCATTGTTGCTTCCTTCTCGGGCTTTCAGCCTCAACTCCTCCTCCATTAATAATGCACAAAACTCCTCAAAAGTCAAAGCTTGAGGTCTCACCTGAGTATTAAGGGCAGTTACTAGTCCATCAAAATTTTGTGGACAAATCCGAAGACACCTCCAAGCTAGCTCTTCGCTACTCTTTTGTATCCCAACACCAGCCATCTCGTCGCGCAGATTCTTAATCCAAGTGATGAATGCTTCAACCGTCTCTCCTTCAGCAAACTTCTCCGCTGCTAGTTGATTCTCCAAGTTGGAATCCTTGTTTGGTTTCATGTTTCATACTGACTCCTTAGTACATTCCAAGCCTCTGACGCTTTGGTTGTATGCTGAATCAAAGTCAGAACACTGTCAGAACGGCTTGTAACTAAGGCACACAATGCATCTGCATTCCTTTGTTTCCAAGCTCATAGAAGATCTGCATTCGGAGGAATCATCACACTAGGATTTGATGGGTCGGGGGTAGGCTGTGGTTCTGCATCAGTCCCCAACATAGTCTCTAGAAGCTCATAAGAATCAAAGATAGTTGTAATTTTGAACTTCCACAACGTGTAATTTGTACCATCTAACTTGCCTTCACTGAAGGTTGGTGGACGAATCCTCAATCTTTGAATAGTCGGTATAGTAGCACCACCTCTTGCACTGCTTCCTGATGTGCCAGAACTGCTTCCGGAAGTCGACATAGTTTCTCCTTGCTGTTGAAGCCTTTGCCTCTTGCACACTCTTCGATCTCTAGAGCCCCCTCGGCTCTGATACCATGTAAAATATTACACGGCGCAGTGAACAGAATCTGAGAAAGAGATAGAGAGTACACAACAGATAAGAGAAGAATTAGTAAATTCTTTAACTCCAAACACCTGATACAAAGATGGCTCTGTCCACCCGTGTGTTTCCACTGTGTGAAGCGTAGATGGCGATCTAGACAGAAGATAGGTGAAGAGCTTAAGGCTAGCTGGAACAACAACTCTGACTGGGTGAAAGATGAGTGAGAGATGGCTGCGAAGGGGTTTAGCTTTTATAGCCCGCGAAGGTCGTTAGGTCGACCTACCATATGAGCCTCCACTAGTCGGCCAGGGAATATTCCCTTTACCATCGGGTCAGGGGCGCTGCCCCCAGACCCCCGCCAGGGGGCCCGCTAGCCCCCCTGGGACCCCCCAGCCAGGGGCCTCTTCTGCGGCCCCTGGACCCCACAATAGGGGCCCCTTTTAACTCCCTTACACCGCAACTCGATGCAATGCGCCTCGAGTTGCTACCAGCTTAACCACTCCATCTAACCCAAAGATTAGACCCACAACAGTCACCTTTTTGTCATCCGGTCACATAGACCTCATCTAATATACAAGTCAGGACTCAACCAATGTCTGGGCTCACATTTGGCTTCTCCTCATAATGGGGGCCTTACAACTTTGAGCACCATGGATCATTGGTAGCACCTAATGAGGGTGGGGCATTGATCATATCTAACATAGTTGTCGAGTCCCTTGGAATTAATGGCTAGTTAATCTATGGTCCTGTGAGAAATCAATTGAGCTCCATCCTCTTCTTCTCGGAATCTGCTAATCAAATCCTTCGTATTCACTAAGCAACTGAGGGGGTTGAGAAATAGAAGTGGCAGGAGATGCAAGTGGAATAAGTAAAAGAGGATGAAGAGATGGGTAGGCAAAATCATAAAAGGAGAAATAGGCTAAAGAAGGAGTGGCTGAAAATTTAAGTAAATCTGTCAGGAAAGGTGTCAATTGATAAATAGGAAAAGTAGAAGGTATATGGATAGATGGAGAAAGGCAAGGTGGAGAAGGGGAAAAAACTCTATCTTCGATGAAAGAACAGTAGGTAAATATAGGAATTTGAGGAAAACCCTGAGGTTGAAAAAGAAGAGGTAAGATAGCTGTTGAGTTGATTTTATAAAGGGAAAGATAAGTATCATAGTGATGAGCCATTTGTTGATAGTATAATAGGCTAGGAACAGAGGGACCTAAAACAGATCGTCTTTGATAGGCATCAAAGAAGGATGAATCAAATGAATGGTTTTTGGAAAGATAAGCTAGAAGATCCACCCTCAGTTGGTTAGTGCTCTGCACATAAGTAGAAACTATATTTTGACTTGATTCAGGACCACATAATCAATCATTGAATGCCATGAATTTTCAGGGCAAGTAGCCACTTTTCAGGAATAACACTGGAACATGTCATCTATCCTCAACTCCAAATAGTTGACATACAAAATAGCTTCCAAAACAACATCCCCCACATACTAGGCCAAATCTACATCATCTGAAATCAACAGATCACCTCGAAGATACATGTAAGACAGCAACATGGTATCCGTCGTCACAGAATCTTCAAACACCATCGGACCACTTTTCTCAGCAAATCAGAAGACCAGGCCTCACTCCAACCATCCTTTGGAAGTTGAAAGCTTCATATAGAAGGCCAACTTCTGCAATTGATAGTGGACAAAGAAAGAATGGTCCAGAGGAACATACTCCTGAAAGTGCTCAAATATAGACCATAACAAATCCATCCTGGACTGCAATCTTTCCACTTTATCTTGAAACAAGGGACACAATGTGGCCTGTCTTTGAAGAATTGCCAAGTCCTCTTGAGAGATAGAAGGAATAATAGGAACATTCGGGCTTAGAGGAATGGACCGTGACTGTGCCAGTTGGTCTTGCAACTGCTTAATCTGGAAAGCTTGTGATTCCACTGTATTATGAGTAGTATAAAAGGCTGATAGTTTTGCATCTAAAAGAGTCTTAAACTCTTGAGATTCTTTGGACATCCTCTCTTTCTCCTCTGAGACTCTAGTGACCTCTGACTGAGCTTTTGTTAACCAAATCTTCAAAGAAGATATTTCTTCTCTCTGGGTCTCAATCATGTGGGTCTGCTGCTCCATCTACTTAAACAGATCTGCAAGTGTGTCTTTAGCAGAGGCTAACTCTGAGGTTGCCCTATGCAACTGGTCTTTGGATTGCATCAGTTCTTCATAGAAAGAAGCATACAACTGTTGAATACAAGTTGTCACTGAAAGTTCAATCGAACTCTGGATGTCATTACAAAGGAATGAAATAGCATCTCCTGACACTAAACTGTGCAGTGAAGGGACTGATATTTCCAAAGAACCCTCTCTATGTGCCCTGAATAAATTGTTACATGTAAGGTAGGCCGGGAGGTCACTGTCAAATGTAGCAGGAATTGTGACTAAAGGAAAAACTTAGGGAGTTTTATCTGCCACACGCTTCAAGTGCTTCCGCTGAATGACCAATGGAGGAGGGGAATCAAGATCCTCTATGTCAATAGGTTCTGACTCTTCTGAAGGTGGAGGGGGAGGAATTGGATCAGATGGAGGAGGTGGTAGCACCCTTCTTAAGGCCTGAGTATGTCAAGAAAGCATATAAGTAGGAACCATAAGTGACATTTGTGACATTTCCTTTGGTTACTTTGACAAAATGTTGGTCCATCTTTGTAAGCATGTAAGTACTCTAATAAATGGCCACTCATTTTAACACCATCCTGGAAGCTGTGAATAGCTCTTTAGACAAATAATGGGATGGTGTTTTGGCAAGCATAAACCTGTCTTGGAGGAACTAGCAGACTAACTTCCAAAGAGGATCAATGATCATGGAAAAAGATACTCTTTAAGTGTTTATCACTTTCTTGACATCCAAAATCTCCTTGTTCTGCTTCTGTAACAGCTCGAAAATCTCATCATTGGAGAATAGTTGTCTGGCTGTAACAAAGGGCTCTCCTTTGTAGGGAAGAGACAAAGCCTTCCCTAACCCTAAGGGTGTCAATACCATGGAAGCACCATGAACCAGGCCCGACTTCTTACTGTATGATGCAAGAAACTCATCATACAGGGATGGATCATCTGGAATCAATGGGAATGAAGCAGCCACGAAAGTCGCAAGTCCTACTTTCGCTATAGGCTCAAAAGCTGGTAGGGAAGAATAATCCCTACTGATCAGCGGGACATACTGGATAGGAGGAGAAGCGTGAGGCACCATCTAGATAGAAAACACACACACCACAAACACATACAATCACAAAGAATGCTTGCAAAACAACCAAAGAGCTATAAAAAAGAAATCAATCAAAAGAAGTACACACAGAGACGTAACTAACCAATTTACCACCCAAACAACCCACATCCTAGAAAAAAATTGGCATGACCTCTACACATATGCGATCGAAAACTTCATCCGATGCAACAAGCAGTCACCCAAAACCCGGTATCAGGCAAGAAAGAGAAAAAACTACAAACCGCACCCATAATCGTAGCACATAAGTACACCTAATACCATAAAAATCTAATCAGGACCTAACCATAACCTTGACCAACAATGTCAGCTAAGAGGACTTTACGTGCCCATCCCACGAAGCGTATTTATTAAAAAGGGGAAAAAAAAGTGCAGTGAGGGAAAATGGTTTTAGTGAAGGGTTCATTTTAAGAAATTATTAACAATGGGTGACATTTTATTAGGTGATAAACCTTAATAAGAAAACGGCGGTTCCTTCTGAAAAATTTAATTACAATTTATTAGGGTAAAATGGTGCTTTAATGAAACCCGGACTGCGATTCCCAGATTGGGGTCTCTAAATGCAAATTTATTAATTAAAAATTAATAGTGATGTGGAGTGTTTTTTTGCCAGCGTGTGCTTTTTTTGTGATGGCTGGTTTATTTTTAATAAAAATTAAGGTGCCTCTTGAGCGCACGTAACGTGTGCAAAGTGAATGGTTGGTTGATTTTAATGATTAGAAATTGTGTATTTAGCACGAATGCGCGTGGAAAAGTGGGTGAATATAGTTCATTTTAGCAATTAATTATGGTTAAGGGATAATGAAAATGAATAAAGCTCAAAAAATAAATTCTTGGTAGGGATGTGTATACAATAGACTGAAGGCGCACGGAGTAGTCCCAAAATGCAAGGAATCTAGTAAAAAAACAAACACCACTGATTGGAAAAAAATAAAGCACCTTAGTGTTTTTGTTTTATTTTTATTTTTATTTTTATTTTTTTATTTTAAAAAAAATAATTATATTTTAGGTGTGTTTGTATTGTGTATATGGTTTGGTTTTGTTTTTTTTATTTTGTTATGCTTTTTTTCTACTTTTTTAAATAATTAAACCGAAATATAGGATACAGAAAAACCCTTCATGGCTCTTGTCTCTGAGGTATTCGCATACATGCATCTATGCGTGGAGGATAATCATCATTACAACAGAAAATTTTTTGAAACATAACAGGGGTGCAGAGAAAGACCATACTAGAGTGTATAAGCGCTGGACACTATGCCGCCAGTGTGATAATGCAGGAATTGGCTGTAAATATCCAGAGCCAAAATTTTCATAAAGAAGATGAAAAGAGTTTGAAGCTCTGAGCAGGAAATGCATTTGTTGGAGGCTTTCAACCTGTTTTTGGGATTCAAGCATATTTGCTATGGTGATCTATGGTCTATGTGTAGACTGTTTTTAAGAAGATGTTGCAAGTTTTAACCAAACAGAGTGATATATTGAATTCACCACTTTGATGCGAAAATAAGGATTGCCAAGATTTTGCTCTAATGGGCTTGGAGCATCTTTGTTATTAAGGAGTTTTACAACAGCATCTGCATTTGAAGACCTTCGGAATTGAGGAATCTTCTGTCTTGGAATTTCTTAAGAACCTCTATGGTCACGACTTTGCTTTCCAAATCCTTTGACATCTTGGGTGAACTCGATGTGAAAGCGTCGCATAAATTTCAGGATGGGAGATACTTCAGCATCCATTTCAGCCTCTTCTACAATTCCTGCTGTGTCCTCTACTTCAGCTCCATCATTGACTGCTGCGTCAAGTACTTCAACGGATGATCTAAAGCAGATTTTGTAGAATATGTCCATGTATATGCAGCTTCAAAATTAGCAGACACAATTGTATATGCAACAACAGCAGCAATTGCATCAACAGCAGTTGTCTCAGCAAAGGCAACTATATTGGGAGCATGAGAATGCAATTAGCGCAACTAAGGTGATTGAAGCAGTTGAGAATGAGAAGAAGATATTTGATGGCCGTAATGTTTCAGCATATTTGAATACATATGAGATCAAGATGGGGTTTTTTGGAGTTCCAGCTGGACTTATGAGTAAGTATTTCCTTCGTCTTGTCACACCCGGCTTGAGGGCAAAAGTGACTGATCTTTTCATTCAAAATTCGCATTGGCAAGATTTTAAGAAAGCCCTGAAAGAAGAGTATTTCCTTGAGGACTTTGGGATGGCTACACGGTGGTCATTCCGAGGGTGGGTCTACATGCCAAACAAAGGTTTAGCTACTTCAGAGTTGATTCGAGAATTTGAAGAGAGGTATAGTCAGCTTGATGCCATTGAACAAAGAGCATTGGATGTTGAGAAAGTTGAGCTTTTCTTGCAAGCTGCAAATCTTGCTCTTTAGGAAGAATTAGGAGAGCTTCTTGAGGATTGCACGAAGCCTATGGGTCTTAAAACGGATTGGCAAGATGCCCAGGTTGCAGTCTCGACTTTGACCAAGAGGAGGATATGGAAGACCCGCCTACAGAATGGATCTATGACACCGACGCCGTCTTCTGCTCCTATGCCTACTTCTATCCCTGTTATTTCTTCTTCTCCTCAGCCAGTTTCTTGGCCTATGCCAGTGCCTACCGTTTCTACTCCTCCTATTCCTCCTGCTCCAAGACCGATGCCGGCTCCTTCTGCTCCAAAACCATCCACTCCGTCGGTGCCTACCTCTCTTGATGATATAATCAAAGGCATAACGGATTTGACACTGCAATCAGTTAAAGCAGAATTGGTGGAAAATTTGAAAGAGCAGTTTGCTTTGACTGTGCCTACTATTTCTTCTAGTGCTCCTACTTCACCTAGGAGTGCTCCTAGTGCACCTAGGAGAGATCGAAGATGTATTTGGTGTGATAGTATGGACCATGAGCATTGCAAGGATTGTGAATCTTTTCAGGATGCAAGGAGGAAGAATTTGGTATTTTGGGGACAAGATGGTAAGATTTGGTTGAGTGAAATAGGAGCTCCGCTTGCTACCAACTTTGGGAAAGGCGGAATGCAGAAGTTAGTGGATGACATGGCTGCGCATACTTCTTATGTGGCAGGTAGAGGAGATGCTTCTGCATATGGAGTTCAGATTGAGAAGGGATCAGAGAATCAGTCAGCATTATGGACTTATGCTATGGAGACTGCAAACAAGGGAAAAATTCAGCAAACTGTTTTGACTAGTGCAGGCTCTAGCATGAGATCTGAGATAGGTTGGGATTCGCCTGTTGACAGGTACTCTATTTATGCCTACTTGGCTAAGTCTCAGGGAGCAAATGTACTTGTTGAGGAGAAGCGTAAGAGGGATGAAGAAAATCCAAGTGCAGCTAAAAAGACTAGAGGGGGTGAGTTTGTTACTCCACCTACTGCAGGACTGTCTTTGAGACCAGGGCCAGAATGACAAATGAAAGATGCTCAAAAGAGAGAAAAGGGGCAAGAGCCTAGAGAGAGAAAGCAGCCAGGGTTTAGATTGATGTCTGATATTGAGACATCTAGGACATGAAGAAAATCTTTAATGACAAGATACTTGGCAGTGAGGTGACTTTTACTATTTCTGAGGTTTTGGGCATTTCGAAAAGAGAGTTTCAAGATCAGTTCCAAGAGGTCCTGAAGAGGAAAAGACATGCATTGCCTACTATTGATACACAGGGAGTTTTGATTGGGGAGTTGGATGAGGATGAGGATGAGGTTATGGTTGAGAATGCTTCTGTTTTTCCACAGATAGAGAAGAGGGTTCAGCCTATGCATTATGCTGAAATTGATGAGCCTGTCTTGATACCGTGTAGTCACTTTTCGCGGAGTCATTGGGCTAGGGCAACTACAGAAACGATGGTAAAAATTGGAGAGAAACAGGTGCCTTATGTTGCTTTGGTGGATCATGGTTCAGAGATTAATCTCATAGTTCGTGGAGTTTATGAAAGTAACAGATGGCCTATGGATGTAGAGCATGGGTGGCGTATGAGTGCCGCCAACAACACTACAGGTGATTTGTATGCTGCCTGTCCTAGTGTTAGGGTTTCTATTGGAGATGTAGAGGAGGATTTCCATTTCTTTGTGCAGGATTCATGCTCTTATCCCATAATTCTTGGACAGCCATTCATCACAGAGATGCACATGGAAACAAAGGTAATGGATGATGGATCTGCTTATGCATAGATTCGGAGTAAAGATGGCATGAGAGCAGTTCAGTTTATGACTGTGTGTGTGAACCATATTAGAAACAGGGATACTCTTAGAGATGCACCTTTGCCCACTGTGAGGGATTCGGGTTTTCATTAGGTACCGCCGTTTCGCGAGACGACGGTGGTACAGAGCAGAGGAGATTGGAGTTCTCGCCTCCTGGCAGCAGCAGTGTTTTCTCCTCCAGTTTTGTTGGGATTTCAGCAAATAGTTCAATGAGTTATCAGAAGACTTCTAAGTTGCCTAGAGCTGCCAGGTAGTACATATGCAGGAAGGAGAAAAATTTGAAAAATGCAAGAATTTTAGAGGATGATGAGCATATAGATGGGATGTATGACAGTATGATTTGTGCAGATACGATGATAGAGATGGAAAATATGCTGAAAACTGATATGCAGAGTTGTCACAATAATGTATTAGTGCAATCCCTGGTCACGTTTCATGAAATTGCAGATTTTGTGTCACAGATAGAGTCAGAGGCTGAGGTGATTCAGCAAAAAGTATTGAGTGCTGAAGAAATTCAGCAAATAGAGTTTCCAGCTGATTATTATCAGCTTACAGAGACACAGAGGGCTGAAAACTTTCAGGCAATAGAGTTTACTGCTGAAATATTTCAGCATCCAGAGTTTAGGGCTGTTCCTATGCAGTCCATAGAGTAGAGGGCTGAGGATATTCAGCCACCAAAGTGCAGAATTGCTGATTTACAGCAAGATTGGAGTAATGTAGAAGAGCATAATGAAGCCAGGGTTGACATGAAATACAAGACTGTGGATAAAAAGGTAAAGCCGGTACCTGTACCGCTTCCACCTGATAGTGATCAGCAAATAGAGAGGGCTTTCAAACAGCCAATTTTGAGGAATCCGGAGCATATAGGCCATAAATTTTCAGCAGAGACTCTTGCTGAATTGAAAATTGGAAATGGTGATTTCTTGTTACCCACAAAGAAGCAATGCTTTCAGGAGATGCTTGAGCGACATGGAAGGCGGGTTGCTTTTTTTCCGCATGAGATTGGATGTGTGAATCCAGATATTGTTGCTCCTATGGTCATTTTTACTATTCCTCATATTCCATGGATCCTCCGACCTATTCGAGTGCCTAAGGCACACCTGCCAAAGTTGATTGATTTATTGAATGAGAAAATCAGGATGGAAATTCTTGAGCCTTCATCTGCACCATACTCAAACAGGTGGTTTACGGTTCCAAAGAAGAATGGTACTCTTCGATTTATACAGGACATGCAGCCAATATACAGAGTTACTATCAGGAATGTTGGTATAGGTCCAGTTGTAGATGAGTTTGCAGAAGCATTTGCTGGACATGCCATCTATTCTTTAGGTGATTTGTATTCAGGATATGATCAGTTTCAGCTAGCTTTGGAAAGCAAGGACATAACCACTATGAGAACTCCTATTGGGCTTGTCAGGATGTGTACCTTGCCTCAAGGTGCCACTAATTCTGCTGCGCATATGATGAATGCCATGCATAAGGTTCTTCGTGATTATATACCTCAACTTACCATGCCTTTCTTGGATGATGTGCGCATTAAGGGGTGTGCAGAAGAAGAGAAGAATGAGAGTCTAAATGAGGAGGGATGCAAATACTTTGTGGTTGATCATATTTCAGCTTGTGAGAAGATTTTGGCCAGGTTAGAAGAAGTGAACTTGACACTATCAGGGCAAACATCTATTTTTGGAGTGAATGAGGTTGTCATTGTTGGACATATGTGTGGATATTATGGCATGAAACCCTCACCTGATAAGGTGGATGCTATAGGCAATATTACGGAGTATTGTTCTACCACTTCAAAGGTACGGAGGTTCATTGGAGCTTGTGTGTTTTATATGATTTGGATACCTCATTTTGCACACATAGCAGATTGTTTATATCAGTTGCTTCGAAAGGGGCAGAAATTCTATTGGGATGAGAGCCACACTAGAGCCATGCGAAAATTGAAGAAGTTATTGCAGATTGCTCCTACTCTCAGGAAAGTAGATTATAATTGTGGAAGGCCTATTGTATTGACAGTTGACACTAGTCCAATTGGCATAGGTTGGTGGATCAAGATGATGCAGATGGAAACAGGTATGTTATTCGGTTTGGGGCAAAAGTCCTAAACGAGAGACAGAGGAGATATCCGCAAATCAAGAGGGAGTTACTGGGGATTGTTACGGCTCTCAAATGTGACAAGGAGTACTTTATTGGAGCTTCAGTTGTGGTAGAGATAGATTGCTTGCCATTGATAGGTATGATTACGAGTTGTTCTACTCCGGATATAGCTATGCTGAGATGGATTGCATACATCAAGTCATTAAATCTGGAATTTAAACACATAGCAGAGAAGGATAATCCAGTGGCAAATATGCTGTCTAGAGCCAGATATGATGATGAGGAGACTCTACTTGCAGAAGAGGATGATGCAGAAATTTCAGCCACTATGGTTGATCATGTTTGCTATGTCTATGATATTGTGGCTTTCATAGAAGAACTCTATGTTGGAGATTGGTTCAGATTGGCAAGTACCTTAGTACACTAAGCAAAAGAGATGAATGGACAGATGAAGAGTTCAAGAAGATCAGAAGAAAAGCCTATGGTTATTTTCTCAAGGACGGATTTTTTGGAAGCATCCGAAGAAAAGAGGCGGATTACCTTTGCGGGTTGTCTGCGATAGAGAGACATAGTTACAGGTGATGAGGGAGTTTCATGAGAGTCCTTGGGCTGGTCATAGAGGAGTGTGGGCTACTTATGAGAAAATCAAGGAGAAATATTGGTGGAAAGGCATGTATAGAGATGTTTCTCACTTTGTAGAGACTTGCAGAGACTGCCAGATGTATTCGGTAGTGCGTCATCGAGATGAGCTTCATCCGACCTATCCGCTGTGCATTCATTATAAGTGGGTAGTTGACTTGGTTACTATGCCTATGGGTCTATGGTAGATGAGATATATTGCTTTGGCTAGAGAGGATCTTACCAATCATGTTGAGGGCAGATCTTTGAGAACGAAGACCACTAGTGCAGTGTGTAAGTTCTTATTGGAAGAAATTTTCTACAGGTATGGCTATGTGGGTAAGATCACTGCGGTCGCGGTGAATTGGATGCAGATGAAGCTAGGGAGTTTTTCTCTCAACTAGGAATCAAGTTGGCTCTAACCATAGCATACAATCCAGAGGGAAATGGGAAGAGTGAAAGAGGGCATCCGCCGATAGTGAAAGCATTAGCCAAAGCATGTAGAGGACGGATTGGAGAATGGCCGAGATTTCTACCATTTTCTTTCTGGGCTAATCGTACAACTCACAGTGTTACCACAGGATATATGCCCGCAGAGTTGATGTATGGTAAAAAACCGGTTATTCCGACTCAGACTTGTGCTTTGACTTGGTCAGTTTTACCTTGGTAGGAGGATTTGATGAGAGAGGAGCTCTTAGCTCTTCGGATTTGACAGTTGGAGAGAAGACCAGAGGATATTCAGCTAGCTATTGACAGATTGAAGGTTGCTAGACTAAGAAATAAGGACAGGTTTGACAGCAAGCAATCGCTTGCGGCCTAGAGCAATAGAAGAGGGAGACTGGGTATTAGTCTTTGATAGCAACCTTGAAAATCAACATATTGCACTTCGGAAGATGGTGAAAAGATGGTTTGGGCCATATATAGTTAGACATGTCTTTGATAATGCAACATATGAGTTGACAGAATTGGATGGGACAGTGCTTAGAGTGCCTATTGCAAGAAAAAAAATCAAGATTTTCAAGAAAAGAGATGATGAAGATTATGCATTGGAAGAATTTGCAAGAGAAGACCAACGAGAAGAAACTCCAATGGAAGAGACAGATGATATGACAGATAATCTTGTTTATATACCGGAAATGCACAATGAAGAGATTGATCTGTTTGTGGATCTTCATGATAACGATCATGGGTAGTTGGCCCATTCGGAGGATGCGCAGGATTAGAAGGGGTGGATGTCGTATTGCTGCGCATTCAAGGTGTGAAATCCACCCAAAAGTTGTGTGTGGGAGTTGATATTTTGTACATATTTAGTTGTTATGTTTGCATCTTTATTCTGCGTGGTAATATAGTAAAGAGGGGTCTTTTACTACCTTTTCTTTCAGCTGGGGTTACACCTGATAGGTCCTCCTTCAATAATGGTGGGCATGAAGGGATGCTTTCAGCCTATGTTGAGCAGGGTAAAAGTGAGAAGGCATTATGATTATACAAACAAATGCAAGATGAGGGCATCTCACCAGATGCTATAACTTTGGCCTGGATTTTGAGAGCATGTAGAAACATTGGAAATACATTAAAGATTTGGTTTTGAAGGTTATGCAGCTCACCATTATGCTTATATGGTGAAACTTGTTGAGGATGTTGATCCCATTTGTTTTGAGGATGTTGTTGGTCATGCTCATTGGGATGCAGGAATGGATGAGGAGATGGCTGCATTAGAAGCTGATAAGACTTGGGATTTGGTACCCTTGCCTAAGGGTAAGAAAGCTATTGGCTGGAAGCACGTTTACAAGGTCAAGCATAATGCAAATGGTTCCGTTAGTAGGTATAAGGCTAGGCTAGTTGCAAAAGGCTATGCTAAAACATATGGCATAGATTATGAAGAGACATTCAGTCCAGTTGCTAGGACGACAACTGTTAGATGCATGATTGCCTTGGCAGTAGCCAAATACTGCGACGTACATTTCTTGCTTGAAAGCTTGTGGTTCTATAGGGGCCATAGATAAAGGCCATGAATTACATAATGAGGTCGCTTTTAGAGGGCCTATTGAGAAAGGACTATTTTTGAAAGGGGTTTTTTGGGGGGAAAAGGATTAATGGTGAAGAGTGCAGAGCAGAAAAGCAAGAAAAGAAAAGAAATCAAGGGATCTCGACGAAAAAGAAAGGGAGGGCAATGAAGAATCGGACAGAAAAGATGAATGTAGGAACGTTCTTCATAACCAGGACACACAGAAGGTAAAGCTAGAAGTATCAGCGACAACAGTTGCAACTTGGCCCCACTGGAACTTCTGTCATCGTTATCGACTTGAACAATCCATCATCAGATGCAACGTGTGCTATTGGGTATGATGATGTGTGTCAGCAAGCTAAGCCAGATATACCTCTGGTTGATGAAGGCTCTACCTCTGCCCGATCAATCAAGTCAGGGGGTTATATACCTTCTCTGCTTATGGGCCGCACATTGGACAGTTTCATAAACTGCGATGGTCAGAGAGAGAACCAAGCTTTTGAGGTACTTCTTGATACTTTGTAAGTTTTGTTTTGCTCGCTTATTTTTTTTCAATATCCTTTGTACTAACAATCGTGTTTCTAACTGTTAGTATTTTGTTTCCTTTGCAGCACTCCATTACAAATTGCGATCCGACTGACCTTGAGACTCGATATGCAGAGAGGCATGGTCTCCGTGCATTGATCCACCGATTGTATAGATGCGATGGCCATGTAGGTCACTCATCTTTTTTGTCCGTAGTTACCATATTTAATTAGAATGCATTATTATATGGTGGACTGATGTGTAGTTGTTTCTTTTTTTGCAAAGTCCATTCGATGCTCCTTTACGGAGGGACGAGCTTTCGGATGGCGAGGATGTATAGCTTGCCCTTGGATCCTTGGAGCTCATACACCCTTCTTTTTTGGTCATCTAATCTGTGTAGACATTTAGTAGTGATATCTTGCTATGATGGTACGAGTTGCTTTCATTATGTGATAATGTATTTATTTCATGTATCAGTGTTATGATTTAAGTGCACTTTGTTTTTATTTACACGAGCATTGTATATAGTGCACAAACTATTTTGTATGGCCCAAATAAAACACATAGTGCTATATGTTGCACTGCCACAAATTTTTTCCCCCTGTTACCATTGCTATTAGCATCGTAAATTTACTACACGCATCGTTATTGGCATCGTTATTAGCGTTGCAAAGCATCGTTATCAACATTGTTATTTGCATCGGTATCAACGTCACAAATGCGGTGCTGATAACGACGCAAATAGCGACACTGATTACGACGTTGATACCGACTGTTCTATGGCGTCGCCAATAACGACGCTTTTTGCGACGACGGGGGCAAAATTCTTTATTTACATTCTCGTTGCTTTTAACATCGGTATAAGGCCGATATCTTGTAGTGTAAATCATAGAAAAAATGAAACATTTTCTAATTAGAAAAAAAAGCGAATCACATATTTCCTATATAGAAAATTTTACTTTTTCCTATATAAGAAGGAAAATCACATTTTTTCCTATGTAGAAAATTTTCTATGTGATTCTATAGTTTCTCCAACCAAGGAATATTGAATTTTTCCTACGATTTACTTTCCCTACTTATGTGTATTTTTTACCAGGAAATTGATAAGGAATTCTCTTTTCCTTGAATATAGGGAATGAATAAAAGTTCATTCTTCTGAATTGCAAATTAATTAAAAGCATGAAAAGAATAGAATGCAAATGACAAAAAGGTAATGTGTTGCCTATCTAGAGTCATTGATAACACTATAGTAGGGTATACCAAAAATTTAGAAACTTCACATACAGCTTGGATAATCTTTGATAATATGTTTTCACTAAATATAAAGACACAGAAGGTTTAACTCAAGCAAGAGTTAAATATACCTTGAAGAAAGAAAAGATGTCTATAAATGAGTGTGTTTTGAAGTTGAGAAGTATTATCGATGCCTTAGTAGCTATTGATCCAATGGCTAGTGATAATGGTTTGGTTTCATCTACTTTAGGCGGCTCTAATATATGCTGCTAGTATGTTAGAAATGGGAGTCACAATATGTGATGCCATATGGTATATCGCATACCTCGGTAATAGGCAACATGACATAGATGATTATGCTATGTTTCATTATATGATGCACATTTGTGAATGGATATTTAAATATTTGTCTTTGTATGATGTTTTATTCTAATAATTCATTAAATTATTAGTGCTACATAATAGTGATACTCCATTGAATGAGGCCATTTAATTTATGTGAAAATGAGATCCTTCTTTAAGAAAGGACTAGGAAAGTTCTATTCATCTAAAGAAGCACAATATTGTAAATTTCACCAGCCTAACTTTGTTCGGAAGGATGATAAAAAAAGGTTGCCCTTCAACAAAAGGCATAGTTCCTTTCACATTTGAGGGCTGAGGGCCTTGGCAGGTTCCTCCCGTGTAGTAATATGCCTGAGGTGAAAAAGAAATTCCTTTTTCAATAAAGGAGTATGAAAGTCCTACTCATCTAAAGACAGGCAATATTGTCAAATTTGAATGAATTGAGGGCTGAAGGGCGTGACAACTTCGTGCCGTGTCGTATAAGAAATAAGCGCTGAAAATGCCTCACGTATTGGTGATGGCCTCCGAGGAGAACTCTGATTCCGACCTGGATATTAAACGCGTCGTCGTAAGTTACAAATTGGACCACGGTTGCCCTGGTCCAGCGTTTCACGTTCCACGTTTGAATAGGTCGGATCGTTGAGGTTGGCGATAGCCCAGGTCTCATACGTGGGACAAGAGACCTCGAGCAAGAGATGTAGCAGCGATGTCGAAAGGCGACTTTGTCCATGGTTGCTGTTCTCTTGGATGGGGACTTTGTCCATGCTCGCCGTTCTCCTGGATGGGGACCGCGGCACAGGTCGATTGCACACTCACGATAACTAATTCATCGACGGGCCAACGATGTCGCTTGCTGACTTCTGACGACGTCCCAAAACATGTAAAGCAGTCTTCTATTTCTATCAGGATTCTGCGCTGGTAATTATATATAAGAGTAGAATTGGTACGCAAAATTAGATGAATCAAGACTCAAGAAGTATAGGTGCAGATCATAACACAACACAACAGACCATATATTTCACTCAGATCAGTACTCCTCTTGGTAGAAGCGGCATCAGAAAACACCAGCAAATTTAGATCAGCCCACACAACTAATTATACGACAATATGGCTGGTGCAAGCTGCTGCGGGTCATCCCTAGTAGGATCACTGGCCGTCGTGACAATGATATTGATGAGTATGAGAGGTGAGTTAAATATTGTATCGGCCACTTCCTTCAATGTGGCCAACCATTGCGGGGCCACCCTGGGCGTGCAAGTGCGCGAGAACGCCGGCGGTCCGTCCATCGGAACCACAGGTTTCTCCCTGGCGCCCGGCGAGTCCAGGCCTCTGACCCCCCCGAGTGGCTGGTCGGGGAACTTCGGGACGGGCACGCCGAGCCTGCTGGCCGAGTTCACCATCAACAACCCGGCGGGCACGGACTTCTACGACGTGAGCGCCGTGGACGGCTTTCAGCTGGGCGTGGGCATGAGCATCACATGCAACGGCGAGAGCGTTTCCTGCAGCGCGGCGGCTTCCATCTGTCCCTCGGCAAACATAAACGGCAACGCATGCGTGAACCCCAACCGCGACGACCCCAACACCAGCTACGCCCAGAACGTGCGCGCCTCCTGCCCCGATGCCTACAGCTGGTCCGGCGACGACCACGCCACCCACGGCACGCCCACGGGGGGCACCTGCGGCATCACCTTCTGCCCCTGAATACCCGCCTATCTCTATTAATATATGGCCTCCCGCACTAGCGCCTCGTTATTAGTGCAAGCTGCTGCGTACCAGCTGTGCCTTGTAATAAAAATGTCCGTCATCCGATTGTGAATGCATGTGACTTTGACATTGGATAAACTTTCCATGGTTGAAATGGAGTACTTTCAAAACTACCCATAACAGAGTACTGATTCGAGTCATGTGCCTTACTTCTGAGTGAATTTTGGACGAAGGGGTGGTCTAATTAAATCGCGTGCAGCTCTCGTCGTCATTCCAATGGTCGACTAAGCATTTCCGCACCTATAATCAGGTGTTTGTGAGTACACAAGCCTGCAAGAATTTATCATCAAATTAGGCTCAAGACTTCTGTATGTAGCATCAACGCACCTGTAAGTGCTTCCGGAGTGTATTATCATAGCCACAAGCCGATAATTTAACATCAAATTAGACTAGTGAAGACTTCCGGCTGTTATCGTCATGGCAATCGTGGGTTCCGGATGCCCTGGCAGTAAGCCAGGTTGGAAGTCATAAACATCGTAATCGTCTCCGGGTCTAGCTCCTATACACGCGGAACTGCATGTGCGACGATAGTCCAAAGCGACCATGGAAAAGGAAGCCTCCTTTTGCACTTTCATATATCATGATTTCCCAATCTTCTTTTGACGTGCTTTGTAAGCGATAAGATTTGCCAAGGAAGAGACACAAGTCATGTTGCACATTGGTCATGATGCGTCGCAAAACATGATTATCAATTTTAGTATCTGAGGTGGGCTGAGCTTTACGAAACGCATAAAAGCTCATCGTCTCTCTATTCGCAACGCCATTTCCTGTCATCGTCCGTGGTAGACCGAGCTTTTAGAAAAGAGGTCAAAGATCGTTGTTTTCCACACTGGACAGGACAGCACTGAAATGCGAAGCAATTCCGTAGGACTATACTAGGAGAATAGCATTGGTGTTTTATTTTAAACCATTCATTTATCACTATTCTATAAAGAATTCATCTAGAGTTGATCATCAAACTCCATGGACAGAGTTGAGCTGGGCACAAAATAGTCCCATGAGGATTATCGGGGTGATGATGACTATGGTAGCTACAAATGAAGGAGTTACACAATGAACTTTTAATCATTCCCTACATAGGAAAAAAAAAAGGAATTCCCTTGTTTAAAATACACATAAGTAGGAAAAGTAAATGATAGAGAAAATGGAACATTTTCTAGTTAGAGAAACTAGGGAATCACATTGGAAGTTTTTTACATAGGAAAATTTTCCTAAGAACTAAAGAGGGAAACTTCTTTGTGTAAGAATTTTCTCTAACTAAGAAACGTTCCATTTTTAACTACGGAATTGATAAGGAATTTCCTTTTTTTTCTTATATTGGGAATGATGGAAAGTTCCTTTTGAAATAAGGGCCAACATTTGCAATAGGAGCTCGAGCAATCCATCTATAGCTATTATAGGAAATGCCATGGATCAAGAGAGCAATCTATCTATAGTTGTTATAACAGGTCTACTATAATGCTCTAAACACCTCTAGACCTATATTTTTTAAACTAATAAGACAAATATGAAGCTTCTCTGAGAATGTGTTGTACCCAAGACAGATCCTAAACACAACAAGAGTAGTCCATCTATGATTCAAGAATGGTGCCACCCAATTTTGTGGCTAACTAGATTAAAAAAATACAGCTATGATGGTTGGTTGATAGCATAGCAGAATTTCAATTTGTTCAAGCTTGTTTTTCTAACTAAAACTTTCAATTTTCCACCACAAGTACGGTGACAATTACAGGATTACAGTGATAAGACGATCTAGAAGCACTATATTCTAACAAAAGGCATTATGTGAACTGCAAATTCAAGTATGGGACGTGCAATTCCATTGGCATATTGTATTGTTGAAGAAAGGGTCTCCTACCAATACTGGTGCGCAGATCGGTCGCAGTATGCTCACGTAGTGAATCCCAGAAGGTCCCCAAGAACAATGAACTCTACCTTTTTGCACAAAAAACAATGTAAAAAGCATGAACGACAAGAGCAAGAGACCAATTGGGTTCAATCTCCCCCCATGCCTTGTGTGAGCGCTTCACAAAGCATGTATTTTATGTATATTTCCATCTTCATGCTCAATAATAGTCCAATTTACAAAAATATGACAAGCTTTTAGCTTTTGAGTTTGCTTTCTACAAAAATAGGAAATAAAGCTAATGGACGGTGCCCATGGAGTCTGGCACGCCCAATTTCAATGTCCAAATAGAAATAACATATCCTTGCGCATAGGCGCATACAAAATAATAATAAATAATCGATGCCTCAATAGACATAACAAAATATAGGTGTGGCGCCTATCAAAATATAATCCATAGGTCGAATACTCGCTAGACTCCAATGCTTTCCTCCGCCACTGCTGCTATCTCTACACATCAATTGAAGCATTCACAATCGTTAGTAAAATAATACAATTAAACCGACAAAAGTGAATACCTAGCAGTCTTTAGCTACATAAATAAATCAACTGGTTAAAAATAAATCCTAACCTTAATTTATTACGGGTGCGCACTCTAAACTTATAAACGTTTATTAATTTAATATGTATTTTGCGAAATCATCCGCTATGGAATCACCCATGTACACACTAAATTAATGAAACGCCCGAAAAGGACAGGCGTCCCCATCAACTTCTCGCACAAAGAATCCACTTTGTGTATGAGCCCCGATCATCTAAGTTTATGGAATCCACCGTAAAACCTCAGGGAATCCACCGTGGCACGGAATGGTATTAGTCAATCCGAATGGCATGACTAAGAATTCGTAATGGCCAAACTGTGTTCTGAATGCAGTCTTAAATATGTCAGATTTATCTAGCCTCACCTGATGATATCCAGACTTAAGGTCAATTTTACTAAATATAGAAGATCCTTGCAGTTTGTCCATAAGGTCATCAACTCTAGGAATAGGATACCTATTCTTTACAGTGATCTTATTTAAAGCTCGGTAGTCAATACACATACGATAGGTATTATTCTTTTTCTTGACTAAGAGTATAGGTGCACTGAATGGAGAACTGCTAGGTTGAATTAAGCCTCTATTTAGTAATTCTTCAACTTGACTCTAGATTTCTTTTTGCTCTATTTGATTGTGCCTATATGGTGCTTTGCAAGGTGGTTGTGTGCCAGGTATCAAATCAATCTTATGGTCTTCTGGACGTGAAGGAGGTAAACCTGGTGGTAGGTCTTCTGCAAAACAATCCTTAAAATATGCAAGAAATTCCTTATGCCTAGGGTGCATATGATTTTCTTTTGCTTGCAATTCATTCACCCAAATGAGATATGATTTAGTACTCTTGCGTAATGCACGTTTTGCTTGAGTATGCAAAAGCAGTGGAAAAACATTAGATGCATGCATACCATATAATGTAATAGATTTTCCTTGAAAATTAATATTCATTGTGTGTGTGGAATAATCTATATCTGGATTATGCTGGTGTCGCCAAGGCATTCCTAAAATAATGTCACTCGACTGTAATGGAACAACTAATAAATTTCTTCTTTCAGTGTATGAACCAATTTGAATCTCTAAATCTTGGACTTCTTGTGTACCATTATACCTAGTGCCTAAAAATGCAGCTTTTATGCGATAATGCGTAGGTACAGTCTGTAATTTCAATTTCATTACCAATTTTGCTGAAATAAAATCATGAGTACTACCGTCATCATGCAAGATAGTCTTTTCCTTTCCATGCACCAAACATTTCATAGTCAATAATGAATGTGGAGTAGACATACCTGGTAAAGTGTCGGAAGTAGTAGTAGTGCCCTCCTCATCTTCAGTGAAATCAGGCATATCCTCATGTTCGTCTTCGTCCATGGCTCCAAGATAGTTGATATGAGCTGGTGGCTTCTTTGAATGACAATTTGCTACGAGATGTCCGGGCTGGTGACATTTATAGCATACTATTGGCTTGGCTTTGGTTACATTATTTGCAATGGCAGGAAGTCTAGGTACATTTGGATTTGCTTGTGGAATAGGCTTAGGATTTGGATTGACATTGGATGGTAATGCAAGTGGTTTCGCCCAATTCTTACGGAAAGATGGTGAAGAGAAACGACCTGGATTAAATCTTCTAAAATTGGAATTGAATTGTTTAGATCCATAATTACCATTGGCTTGGAATTGCTGTGGTCGTCTGTCTCTACCGCGTAACTTATCTTCAGTGTCGTGAGCTAGTGAGATGGCGTCTTTAAGGGTAGCAGGCTTGAACATGTTCACTTCAGCGTAGTACTGTCCAAGAAGTCCAGACATATACTTCCGCTTATGTGTCGTCTCTGGTACGTCTTCAAGCATGCGTAGCTGTAGGAGTGCATTCCAAAAACGCTCTGTATACTGTGGTATAGGCTCACGATCCCGTTGTTGAAGTAGATCCCATTGCTTGATAGCCTTCTCATGAAATTGCAGTGGTAGGAAATTCTGCATGAACTTCTTCTTGAAATCTTTCCAAGTAGCAGGACATTCTATGCTCTTGCGTACTACAATCCACCAAAGTGATGCTTTGTCTACCAAATGATTAGTAACACACTTGATTTTATATTTTTCTGGATAGGTTTCCTCATGGAAATAGTCATCAAACTGACTAATGAATAATAAAACAGTCTTTCCTTCTCATATGCCATTGAAAGTGCGGAATTTGAAACTTCGTTTACTTATATTTGATTCCTTGCGAATGGTTTGAGCTTCAAGAGTGGCATCGATGGTACGTCGAATCAAATCTTCAGCTTGAGGTTCTTCTTTGTCGATAGACGCTCTTTGTAATTTTGTCAATTGCGCTTGCAATGCTTGCCTAGCCCTTCATTCTTCGTCTAATTGCATCATGATTAGATCCAGCTTTTGTTCCATGGTAGGCTCAAGTAGGTCGTCTTCAGCCATAGGATCATCCATATGTGGTTCCGTCATCCTGTAAAACTCAAAAGACCTTTCTCACTCAAAATCAAGTTAGCGGGATGAGCGTAGCTCAAATTCGAGGTTACAAGGCTATGTGTTTTTGGATTTTTTTTTTAATTTTCAAAAAATTTGCGATATTTCCTTCTTCGTATGCTGAAAATGCTTCAACGAACTTGCGTATTGGTGGAATACCTTGCCACGAACAACTTTGCAGTTCAGAGTTTTTGCGCAGGAATAGCCCTTCTAGGAATTTTGAGCACTAGTCAGTTTTGACTCTAGTTGACTAGTCTGACTTGCAGATTTGCAGACTTAGCCGACTTGCAGAGTTGCAGACTTAGCCGACTTAGTGAACTTGCAGGACATGATTATAATCGACTTGCAGAACTTGACTTCGGAAGTGCAAGACCTGAAGTTGCTGACTTGCAGAGTGTAGATTTGTCTTGTCTGACTTAAGTAATATAACTTAGCTTCAATGGATTAAGCTATAAGCTTAATCGTTGAATTTTCGTGGGGGGGGGGGGGGCGTTTTTCTTCACGGCGAAAAACGCGGCCATATCTGAAGATACCACGATGACGATTTGATGGAGAGAAGCCTTGTTAAGCTTCTAATCAAGTTGGTTAAGTATTAACTTGAAGCTTTGAAGCTTAATGAAGGAAAAAGTTACTCATTTTGTCTATTATCCACGATTTTGGTGAAGGAGACGATTGCGTGGTCCTCCGCCTGTACAGCCTGGTCCTTCGCGATCTAAGAGTAGAAACAGGGGTTCTTGATCACCAGAAGTCTGCCTGTATCGACTGTTCGCGACGAGATTGACTGTAGAGCCCGATCGTTCCAGGAGCTCCGCCTTCGCATGAGATGGGTAGTGATTGGAAGCTCTTGATCTCAGCTCCGCTCTGATACCACTGGTGCGCAGATCAGTCGCAGTATGCTCACGTAGTGAATCTCGGAAGGTCCCCAAGAACAATGAACTCTACCTTTTTGCACAAAAAACAATGTAGAAAGCATGAACGACAAGAGCAAGAGACCAATTGGGTTCAATCTCCCCCCATGCCTTGTGTGAGCGCTTCACAAAGCATGTATTTTATGTATATTTCCATCTTCATGCTCAATAATAGCCCAATTTACAAAAATATAACAAGCTTTTAGCTTTTGAGTTTGCTTTCTACAAAAATAAGAAATAAAGCTAATGGAGGGTGCCCATGGAGTCTAGCACACCCAATCTCAATGTCCAAATAGAAATAACATATCCTTGCGCATAGGCGCATACAAAATAATAATAAACAATCGATGCCTCAATAGACATAACAAAATATAGGTATGGCGCCTATCAAAATATAATCCATAGGTCGAATACTCGCTAGACTCCAATGCTTTCCTCCGCCACTGCTGCTATCTCTACACATCAACTGAAGCATTCACAATCGTTAGTAAAATAATACAATTAAACCGACAAAAGTGAATACCTAGCAGTCTTCAGCTACATAAATAAATCAACTGGTTAGAAATAAATCCTAACCTTAATTTATTACGAGTGCGCACTCTAAACTCATAAACGTTTATTAATTTAATATGTATTTTGCGGAATCACCCGCTATGGAATCACCCATGTACACACTAAATTAATGAAACGCCTGAAAAGGACAGGCGTCCCCATCAACTTCTCGCACAAAGAATCCACTTTGTGTATGAGCCCCGATCATCTAAGTTTATGGAATCCACCGTAAAACCTCACGGAATCCACCCTGGCACGGAATCCACCGTGAAATATGCCTCCTGGCATCAAATACACAGGCTTGCAATTGTGAAAAAAGAAGATAATCACGTATACACCACATTGCACCAGACAGAACATGTTTGATCAGCACAATGCTCTAGTCTCCCAACTAAGAAACTACAATATGTTCATCTATTTGTTCTCTTGGATTAGAGTACAAGAATATATAGCACTTGCCATCGTAAAACTTTCCATACTTGCTTGAAGCCGGTGTAGCCCATTTTGAGTTTATATGCTAGACTTTAGCAACACTCCATTAGTTTGATTATGTATTCCCTATATTCATGCCCTACTATAAAAAATATTAGCCACTGATCTACATACAAAAGGACTTGCTATGGTATACAAAAGAGCCTACTATGACATTGGATGTCATGCTATGGATCCCCATTCACACATTGCCTTTGTGCATACTCTCAACTAGAAAGCCAATTCACTACCTAAAGACACTTAACAAGTTGCCACAAATACCAGACATCAATAATGCTCGTGCATTTGGTCAACGAGATAATATAAAATAAGACAATAGAACAAGGAAACATGTAAAGCTAAGTGAATCCAAGAATGATTTTCAGGAAAGAAATAAGGCTAGTTATAGACTAAGATGCCAGACTATTATATACGAATATTTATGTTACAAAAATGTATATACAAACCCTTTTCATTAGGGTATTGTAGGATATAAACTATTACCCTTAATACATGAGGGCTCATAGCAACCTTGTGGCACACATTAATTTGACCCTGCATGATTGTCGATCCTAACAACCAATGTATCCTATCTTGTAGATGCACAAAATTTTCCAAAAAGAGCATCAAGATCTTGGGTCAGAGGAAGCAATGACAATAATGATATTGACCATTATTTGAGTAGGAGGAGTTTCTCCTAGTCTCAATCTTCCATCTTGACTTGGAAAGCTAAAGACTGCTCATCATTTTTTATTTCATGGCTATTCCCCTTAGTGTATTTTGTAATAGACTTTTAGTTGTAGTTTCTGCCCACATTCTAAGCATGCCATAGTAGCTACCTTCACCTTCTCTACATGAAGATATAAAAAATGTTGATAGATTGCACCTGCTGTTTCATGGATGAGTGCCTCCTCATGTAAGCTTCACTATAGCTATCTTCTACTTTTGATTTGTATGAGCTAACAAATAGCTAAGAAGTGTATTTTCTTGTATTTGTATGAGCTTCCCTAATGCAGTTAAGAGAATAAGTAATACCTACCCTAATGCAAATTGCAACCCCTGCTTTTTCATGTCACATGCATGCCCTACCCCCTTTCTCATGTGCACCCCAGCACTCTTTGCAGGTGAATCACGATCTCTTGTAGAAGATAGAGTATGCATTATTATTGCAGTCCCAACCTCCTCCAAATAGACTACACAACTAGACAACTAGATATATTTAAAAACAGAATACCAGATTTCTTTGGTGATGAAGGAGTTTCATAATCTACCCATGGAAGGTTTTTCCATGGTTGTGTATTGCATCATGCACACTGTCTCTTGCTAGTTTCACTTGAGCAAGGAAATAATCTAAAATTATATATTGATAGATAAAGCATGTCTTTCAAGAATGCAACAAAAAGCATCAAAAGCAAATCATAGAATGGTAAAGCACAAACCTTGTCAAACCGACAAGATTCAAGGACACTCAAGGCAGTTGACTTGAAAGACATTGATACAAAACCAAGATATATCTAAGAGTAGCTGCTCTTCCTACAACATAGTCATGCCTCTACAACATCAATAGCTGGCTTCCTCTTAATACGCTAGTCAATTGTGTTAAAGCTTTCAACTTCATCACTTTCTCTATCTCAATATGCTCCTTTTGACTATTTTGTGGTGTTGTTGTGAATCCAACTAAATACCTTGAGAATCTAAATGACACATGTGCCCCTTCGAATCCTCCACAAAGCCCCTTTAAAGTAGATATAATGCCTACTTCAATACATGGCTCTTCTTTATTGTACTCTCTATTTTCAACTTTGATTCTCCTCTCTATCATGCTTTCGCTACTTCACTCTGATAGTGGGAGGCCTCCTAGCCATGGTCTTCCATGCAGAGTATCACTCGATTGGTAATGGCTTGGGGCCTCATGCCCATCTAATGAGAGGAAGATGAAAAACATGCTATTGGTAGTGGTGCATTTGATTATGGAGATCGATGCCCTTCGATGCCCACCTTACCCTCGGTGAAGCCAACCTAGTGCTAATGGATGATGATGCTAACATATTTGATATCATAGTTGATCCAAAAAGATACCATTGTAACCTTTCTTGTTTCCCTGAAGCCTAACTTTTCTACAAAAGCCCTATCCCATGAGAATCTTTGTCCCATGCCCACCATGCCTATGGTGGATGCTGACCTTGCTCCAATGATCAAAGATCATGAACAAGAATCTTACCACCTCCTCATTCCTACCAATCTCTTGGCCCCATGAAAGGGATCCAATGATGTAACAGATCTCTATATAGATAAAGATACAGCTGATCCTCCAGCCAGAATTATTGCCCCAATGCATGGGAAAGAAGAAGAAGATGCAGCAGCGGATGTGTACGTATTTGAAACATCACTACCATAGTACGATCTGCATAAAATATTTAACAATGATACAAGAAGAGTATTACAATGGCATGAATAAATGTGTATCCAAAAGGAGAATAATCACTACTTATACCTACAGATTTGAAGATGATATTTGTGAGACGTTGGTGCAGGTAATGTTGGACTAGGAACTTGCATCCTCCTCCATACTAGTAGCCTTACTACCACATCAACTTGAACTGCTTCAAACAAGTAGCAAGTCATCATAATCAATTTAAACAAAGTATGAAGCAATAGGGCGTTATAACCAATAGCAACTTAAGCATATAGTTTGAGCTATCCATTCCAGTGGGAGAAAAGTGTGACTTGAAAATGCATTCACAAGGAGATTTTTAAGATTTCCTAAGTAGGAAAATCCATGAAATGTAGGAAATTCTCTAATATTTCCTAGGTACATCTAAATCCATTCCCTACATATAACTAGGGAATCACATTCCCGACATCTCATAGTAGGAAGTCTTAGGTATGCTTACATATATTCCGTACATACAACTAGGGAATTCCATTCCCCACATCTTATACTAGGAAACTATAGGTTATATAGCTAGGGAATTCTATTCCCCCACATATCATGATAGGGAATTATAAACCATACAACTACGGAATTCCATTCCCCACACCTTATACTATGGAACTATAGATGACCATATCAAGATAGTACATTTTTATTGCTTTTTTTCCTAGCACTATCCATGGGGAATGGTTGCCATATAAATTAGGCTTTAAAGTAAGTAGTCACTTAGTCCTATGCTAATCCCATGGACCTATTTAAATGTAACGTGTCCACTAGTATCATCCAGGACACGTCTTAGCAGTCCATCAGAAAGGATGTCTAGAAAGCTCCGCCCGACACTCCCATGGAATATTACGGGGTTTCCGATCTAGGGCTTTCCACGTCTGCCATGTAGCGGAAGTATTCCGGCCATTCCCACTTAGGATCAACCTGAATTAGGGTTTTCCTGATTGGTCATTTCCTAACAACAGCTAGCGTCGGACCCAAGTGAACTACTTAATGTAGAAACGCTAGGTCCGAAGCGGATTCACACTGCACTTGGTTCAAGGAGAATGGGAAACGAAAGGGATGCAAAGCTCAACCTCTCTGCCATAAGGCATAGTCCCATTCCACTCCCCTAAAACAGCGTAAATCGGATAAAGTCCTAACTCTAGGTCAACACTTTTGTTGTTCGTGTCCTTTGACGCTCATCCTCCTATTCCTCGTGTTTTGAGAAAAGTTCCCAGCCAACCGGGACCACCCATCCGTAGGACGGACCTATGGCCCATCCTCTGCAATTTCCTCGGGTTGTTTTAGTTATTTAATTATCTAGCATATTAGTTGGACATGTAACAACCAGCTTCTTAAATTAACCCGTTAAGCACTGGTTCCTTTACGTAATCTTATCACTTGATATAGAAAAACTATATCAGACAAGTTCTTTATTAACAGGTCATCATATTTATCTTTGAAATACAAAGAGTTCCACCCGTAGGCTTATCCACAATCCGCCCGAAGGCTATCCAGCAATCCACAAGGATCACTATTCCAAGTTTCCACTCGTAGACTAGTATGCGGGCCTCGAGATCCAATCCTGAGTCACGTTAACCTCTTGTGCAGGACCCCGAAGGTGAGCGATTTACTGCCAGAGCCCCCCCTAGCACCCAAGCGTCCTCCTACTCCAAGTAGTGTTCAACGGAGAGACCTCTCGTGGCGGGTTCGGTCCATGTTCCCGGTACGGTCAACGACCCCCTTGGTTAGGGTCAGGTAGGCAGTCGAGGGTAATTGAAGCTGCCTCTCCCTTCAGGCCTTTAGCCTGAAGTATAAATATTCATTTATCTTTTAATTCATTAGTCAAATAAAGTGAAATAGTGCTCTAAAATCTGTAGCAAGCACAAACATTTCCATTGATCATTTTTTATGTTGGCAAACTGCTAAGGAATGGATCCTTCCTTTCGAATGCATCCAGCACTCCATCTGGGATGACTTGCAACTTGGCAAGATCCCCTATATTCTGGGTTAGGGCATACCCTATTAACCCAACTTGGTCAAACCTTAAAGCTCATTGGGTACTTTAGTTTCTGGTCTTTAATCTCGAATTAATCTTCCTTACTCAAGAAGGATATCAAAGTATACATCCTCTTGCAAGATAACTTGCATAAGGATTCGCCATCCTCGTTGCGAGAATTTGGCCTTTCTTCTTGTGATCCAATCACAAGACCATATGACTCCGTACTTGCTGTGAAAGTGCCACATTGTACTATGCGATAATGGAGTCACGAAACAATCTGTTTCCGGTTCTTTAAGCTGACGTCATTAGACCTAGGGTTTCCTAGCTTCATTTTTTTGTAAGAATCTCAGGGTCAAACCCTAAATCCTTTTACGATTACAATTCACTGTCCCTACATTCACTGAATGTGGGCAAATATTTAAGGTATAGATGTTACTTGGAATCTAAACGAGTATTTCACAGCATAGGTGTTTTGAGTTTGTATCAATTTGGTTAAATCTAGAAGATAATTTCGAGATTACTTCCACTTGATTCATTGTCTATGCGTAACCCTAAATTATCAATTTGAGGTTGGGCATAGGTTAGGTTAATTTCAACTAATCTTTCATTTTCTTTGCGAACACAGCTCATGCTAAATAAGCAACCTTTTACTTGATAATTTATGCTGTTGATAAATGATATTTTCCTAGGGTTTATGCATCGTAAGAATCATTTCATGCTTGCACCTTCCATGATGATTCATTGCAAAGAGGATATGGATTAATAACACGAGATGCAGTTTATACTTCTAGGTTTAATCGAAGTATACTATTTCAATGGATAATAGTCTAGCCTATAATTTATTTCAATGCATAAAGATATTTGCTAGGAATGTGTTTATACTTTCTTTAATTTGCATGTTCCATTAAAAGTATTGATGACTAAGTTCCTTTGACGTGAACCACTAGGACGAAAATATATCCTATTTCTAATAATTAACCTTGCAAGATTGAATTACAACAATATCGAAGAATCATTTAGAAAGGAAAACCTGGGTTTGGGGTGAGATATCCACGTGGATGCCCGAAGATGATCCTCTCGCGGCTACGCCTTGGACTTTCTTAGGAGGCATCGCAATTGTAGTCCTTCGAACGTGGAAGCAGCTCTACACTCCTTTTCGAAATTCTACCATCACTCCCTTGCACTTCAATACTCTTCTTATTTTTTTTCCCAAGTAGGGTAAAACCAAAGTCCCAAGGGTAGTTTGAAAAGGGCAAGGAACGACTAAGGGGTTTAACCATGAGGAGGGGGTAGTAAGACCTTTTCAAAGCCTTAGTACTTTTCGGGGAAAAAAAAGGTCTTGAAAACCCCAAAAAAGGGTTATAAGTGGTTAAAGCACGGGGGGGAATGATTTCGAAACCAAACGTAAGGGCTAAAGGAAAATTAAGAACACTAGGAGGGGGTTTTCAAAATACCATGGAAAGAGCTTATAGGGGTTAAAAACACTGTCGGGGGGGGGGGGATGAAAGGGGGATTAAGGGGTTTTAAAACCCAGGGGGGGGAGGGAGTGAAAGGGTGAAAGGAGGCTTATCTAGCCCCCTTAGAAGCTTCTCTTTAGAAGCTTCTATACTTCATACATGACCAGGAGGGAGATTGAACGCCGTGTCGGTGACGGACTGGCGACGTTTCTGTGTGGCAAACGAGGTCGACGGCTGCAGGCGGCGGTGCTAGGAGGATTGGCGGCGGATAGTCTATAGCGCTGGCACTGGCTTTAGTGGAGGTGGCTCCTTTCTCTCCACGACCAACCTCTCCCTCTAGCTTGGCGCAACTAGGTGACGGCACCCCTCTCCTCTCGGACCACTGCAGTCTCAGGATGCCCTCCCCCTCTTGTTCAACGGCGACCCTCTGCACTATACCCTTAGCCCGCCCTTCTTTCTTATGGAAGCAGCCCCTTCTCCATCGTCTCATCATCCTCGGCTTAAATAGCTGGGGGGGGAAATCCTCCCTCTTGACATGGCGAGAGGCATGGCCTCCTACAGTACAAGCTCCCAGCGAGAAGCTTCCACTTCCTTGCGATTCCCCTCCCCTTCCAACACATTAGTGGGCTAGGGAGGGGAATTAAAAATTTTTATATTATTCTTTTTAAAAAAATATATTTTATGTGAACGTTACATTCTCTCCCCCTTAGAGGAATCGAGATGTCCTCATCTCGAGGTAAACTAGGGACATTGATGGTTGAGTGTGCCTTCATCTATCCAAGGGGCATCCTCTTCAGGATAATCCTTCCATTGGATGAGGCATTCTCTCATGGTTCTGGATCTTAATTGTCTCTCCCTAACATCTAAGATCCTATCCGGCCTTAGTTCAAGGACTCCTTGACTAGGCATTACAATTTGTTGATCCTCAAGTACATGGTTAGGATTAGGTACATACTTTATACTTTTTCAATAGGCTAATGTGGAATACATTGTGAACCTTTAGGTTCTCAAGAAGTTGCAATTTATAAGCATTAGGTCCTAGGCATTTGAGGATTTTGTACGGCCCACAATACCTTGGACTTAGCTTCTTGCAATCTCCTAAGGATAGGGAACTCGTTTTAGGGCGTACGCAAATGAAGACCATGTCTCCTTCTTTGAAGACTCTATCTTGGCTCTTCAAATCCGCGTATGCCTTTTGTCTATCCTTGGCTGCCTGGATGTCTTGTCTTATTGACTTTATTTGGTCATCCATCTCTTCCAACATCTGACTTGAAGCTTCAACCCTTAAGGTTGGATCTGAGAAGTTTAGGGGACTTTGACAGTCATAACCATACAATGCTTGGAAAGGGGTCATCTAAATGCTTTGCTGGTAAGAAGCATTGTATGCAAATTCAACCAAAGATAAGTATTGAATCCACCTCTTCGGCTCATGATAGCAATATGCCCTAAGCATATCCTCGATGACTTGATTTACTCGCTCTGTTTGGCCATCCGTTTGGGGATGGTAGGCAGTGCTAGAACAGAGTTGAGTCCCAATAGCTTCAAAGATAGCTCTCCAGAAGTGTGATGTAAAGAGAGAATCTTGATCACTAATGATTCTTCTGGGTAAACCCATGTAGCTTGAATATCTCCTTGATAAACAATCTTGCAATGTCTGAGGCCTTATAGTTTGTCTTTACTGGAATAAGGTGTGCAATCTTAGTAAGCATGTCAACCACAACCACGATGGAGTTGTATCCTCCCAGGACTTGGGGTAGGCCTACAACAAAATCCATACTGATGAATTCCCATTTCATTTGGGGAATGTCAAGCGGTTGCAGTTTCCCTGGCATCATGACATGTTCGGCTTTGATACATTGACAAGGCAAACACTCGGTGACATATTTGAGAACGTCACCTTTGAGCCTCTCCCAATGGTAGCTCTTCCTAACTGCATTGAGAGTCTTGGCATAGCCGGGATGTCTTGCGAAAGGGGAATTATGAGCTTCCCACAATATCTTCTGCTTAAGTGACTGGCTTGCTGGTATACAGAGCCTTGTTCTATAATAGACAAGCCCATTATTGATAGAAAATTCATGATACTTAGCCTGCAATTTTTGATTCTGATCCTCGATACAGATCTCCCTTAGCATTTTTTGGTAGGCTGGATCATGGCGTGCATCCTCTCTAGCTAACTCAAGTATAGGGTTGTTTGGCATAGATACTTTTGTAGCTAGAGATCTGGCTGTTGATAGATTTTGCAAGATTAGGGAATTGAGGAATGCCTTGCGACTAAGTGCATCGGCAACTACATTCTTTTTCCCTGGTCGATACTTGATTTCAAAGTCATATTCCTCCAACACTTCAATCCACCGACGTTGCCTCATGTTGAGCTCGTTCTGGGTAAAGATCCATTTGAGACTCTTATGGTTAGTTACTAGAGTAAACTTGTTACCCAATAGGTAGTGTCTCCAAAGCTTTAGAGCATGGATGACAGCTAGTAATTCTAGATCATGCATAGCATAATTCTTTTCATGACTCTTCAATTTCCTTGAAGAGTATGCTACTGGATGACCTTCCTGCATACGTACACACCCCAAGGCAAGAATGCTAGCATCAGTTACTACCTTGAACTCCTTATTGAGGTCTGGAAGTTCTAGAATAGGCGCTGATACCAAACTTTGCTTCTCTGTCGAAGCTATTTTGTTTGGGAGTTGACCATGCAATGGAAGTTTGCTTCTTCAATAAGTCCATCAGAGGTGCCGCAATCAAAGCATAGTTTTTTATGAAGACCCTATACCATCTTGTCAATCCAAGAAAGCTACGTATCTCTTTGACGGATACTGGTATTGGCCACTCAAGCACATCTCTGACCTTGCCTGGATCCACTCAGATTCCTTCTGCTGATACTATGAATCCCAGATATTCAATCTAACGCTTGAAGAATGCACACTTCTTCATTTTAGCATACAGCTGATGTGACCTCATTGTCTCAAGGACAATCGGAAGTTGGGGTTCATGATCTTCTTCCTGTTTAGAATAGATAAAGTATCATCGAAGAAGACAAGCATGAAATCATCAAGATATGGCCTAAAGATATCCTGCATTAACCTATTGAAGGTGGCAGGTGCATTCGTAAGCCCGAATGACATAACTAGGAACTCAAAGTGCCCATATCTTGTATTGAAGGCCGTCTTTGGGATATCTTCTTCCTTGATCCTTATCTGATAATAACCTAACCTGAGATCAATCTTGGAGAAGATCTTTGCACCCTGAAGATGATGAAGAAGCTCATCTATTCTAAGAATAAGATACTTGTTCTTGACTGTTGATTGATTCAACCCTCGGTAATCAATACATAGTCGAAGTGTCCCATCCTTCTTTTTCTGGAATAGTACTGGAGCTCCCCACGGTGAATTGCTAGGCCGGATGTAGTTCTGATCTAGTAGTTGCTTGAGTTATTCCTTCAGCTCAATTTCTTCTGGTATGGACATTCTATAAGGTCTCTTTGCAATTGGCGCAGCTCCTGGTACTAACTTAATCTCATGATCCACTTCTCTTTGAGGCGGAAGTTCAGTCAACTCTTCAAGGAATACGTCCGCGTCTTCCTTTAGCTAAGAAGGTCCTTCATTAGACTCTTGCTTCTGATCTAGGTTGTTGAGTTTGATCAAGTAGATAGGTAATCCTTTTCTGACTCCTTTTATGATACGAGATACTTTGGCCAATTGGATGCTTGGCACTCCAGCCTCACCTTGAGTTGTGACTAATTCCCTTTTAGAGTTTCGAAAAGAAACTTGACCCTTCCCACAATGAATGTGGGCGTCGTTAGGCTTAAGCCAATCCATTCCGAGTAGACACTCATGGATACCTAAATTCATGACTCTGAATTTGACTGAAGTTTTCTTTCCTCCCAGGAAGGATTCAAGCGTAGCAGTTTGCCTGGTACAAGTAACCTCATGACCATTTGCCAATTCCACAAGCAGGGTAGGTGCTTCTACTGTCGCTATTCCTAAATTTTTTGCACATGCAGGTGAGATAAAGGAATATGTACTGCCACAATCAAGCAAGGTCTTGAACCCTTTCCCTTGACAGTCCGACGGTGTCTGAATCATTGCAAACTGGCAATTCGGCCCTTTCTTGTGAATAGCGGCATGGACTGTCGCCCTTTCAAACTCTGCTTCCATGATCGGATCTTCTTCTTCTTCTTCTTCTTCGCACATTTGTCTATTGGCAATGCAGGCGGTTCTTCCTCTTCCTCGGGTAGCGGCTCGTTGACCACGGCCTGTTCCTTGGAAAGGCGCTTGGCGATGTCCTCCACCAAGCTTGGGACATTGCCTCTTGAAGTGACCGAGTTGGTTCTAGTGGAAACAACTGAGGTTTCATCCATTACTTTGAGTAGGAACAAAGTTGTATACATTATTCGTCCTTGCTTTCTTTCTTTGTCCCTGATTATGTCCTTGGACTCTCTTCATTTGAGGTCTGAATGCTCCTCTGTTCGGGTCATTATAAGACCAAGTTTTGTTACCCCTTGGTCTAGCTTGCACCTCCTGAATTATAGGCGCCACTCGAATGAGTGCGTCCTGAAGATCTGATGGATGCATAGATTCGAGACGGGCATTGACTGGTGGATTTAATCCCGCACAAAATTTAGACACCTGCTGTGTCATGTCCATCTGTGGTGCATACTTAAGAAGTGAGACAATTTTAGAATAGTATGCCTAAGATGTGTCCTCTCTCGCCATGCTCCTAGGCATATTTAGGAGACCCCTATACATTTGGTATATCTACAAGGGTAATATCTCTTGGAATAGCACACATAGGTGTGCCACTTATGGATGGCTACTGGAGTGACTAGAGTAGATGTCCCCACAGGTGTGACAAATCCCATAGGTGACGCAACTCTTGAAAAATGATGAGATGGAGACACTGCGTCAGTACCTCCACAACAACCACCTAAGCCACACTCTCTCGAACATACACGAGAGTGAGGAGTAGTACCTGTATCCCGAGCTGACCATGGGCTCCCTACATCCACATCTCCGCAGCATCCACGAGAATCACTCTCTTCGTTCGGCCCACGTTTAGAGCATCAACCTTGTCTATTGGAAATCGAAGCATCAGAATGAATCGAAGTAGATCTAATAGAATGGCCTAATGTGTCTGAGACAGCTCATGGTCTGCCATATCTCTGAATCGAGCCATCTGATCTGGAGACATACATGTGAAGATCTCCTGTAACTCCTTGTTGCTCATCCCTCGACTCATCATGCGGATCCAAATATCCACAAAGGTCACTTGCATAGACAAAAATTGATGTTAGCATAATCAATATAAATCAAGCAAAGCACAGCAATATAAATCTTCAAAAATTAATACTACTTAAAACACATATCTTATGTACCCTTATAAGAAATTTGTCAATGAATTGAGTAGGTGGATGCTCTAAGTATGAAGTACCCTATGGTCCCATGTCAATCTCCTGACACAATTTCATCTAGTGCTTGCGACCATGACATCACAAGCACTAGAACTCATAATGTAAAAACGTTTCATCTATATATATGAAATTTCGTGTGCTACATACATTGTTTTGTTTTCAGTATCCAATCTTTGAAATAATCTTTCTCTGTTTTCCCTAAGCATACAATTTGATGTTGATGGGGGAAAAAAAACCCAGAGAGCATGTGGCTTGCAAAGCCACATGCTCTCTGGTTTTTTTTTCATACCTCTGTTTTGCACGTCTATCAGTGCGTCTAAATTGCAGGATAAATGCGTGTCTATTCTCATCAAAAACTTTCAGAGTAAACACGGTTTTAGACGCGTAGATACACGCTTGTATAGATGCACAATATGAATATGTCCACTTTTTTATAAATATGATTATATATTTACGTAGCGCGTTTATACGCACGTCTATAGGCGCGTCTAAGTGTGCGTGTAACTCTGATCATAAGCGCGCTTTTAGATGCGATTTTATAGACGCGTTAATAAACGTGCCCGATATTTTTTTTTTCACAATTCAAATATTGCGTCTACAAGCGCGTCTATGAACTCTTTTTGTTGTAGTGTCATTAAGGATTTGGCCTAGTTTTGCACTTGTTGCAAAGTAAAAATCCTCAAACCCGAAGGTCCTACCCACATTCACGGAACGTTGGGTCAATTGGATGCTCATGCAAATAACGATCTAGGGTTTCTACCCTAAGGATCATTCATTCAAATGCTAAAACTCGGATTGAGTTGGAATCCCTAGGACCGAAATTAGGATTGGGTTGGGTAAGATGATACCCTAAACCCCGCTTCTTGTCAAGACTTAATTCCTTGACCTGAAAATGCCGTTCAATGGGTGAAATGATCCCATGGAATAGATGCGACACTTGTGCAACAAGTTGCGACGTCGCATGGCCTTGTGGTTTGATCACAAGAGAGTTTTGCCATTCCTTGGAATGAGGTTGGCAGGTTCTTGCGCAAGTTTAACTTGCAAGAGGATGGGTAATCATCCTGTTACATCACCTTCCTTGGGGAGAATTGCCAAGTTAAGGGAATATATGTATTTGCTTGGAAGTAAAGGACCTATCAAGTTAGACATGGTCGCTAGGATTTACTGTTAATTTATGAAACCTAAGGTGTTGGTTAAGTTGGGTTAACAGGGTATGGCCCTAACCCAAGGACAAAAGGGTGAACAAACAAACCCTTATGGGATCTTACCAAGTCGCAATTGATCTCGGATTGAATGCTGGATGCATTCTGAGAGAAGGAATCACTCCTTAGCAGTTGGCCAAATAAACGATCACTGGTTTGATTATGCTTGTAACAGTTTAGGAGCATTGTTTGCATTGTTTACTCAAGGAACTAATTATTGGAAAGTTAATTAATGCTTCAGGTTGAAGGCCTGAAGGGAGAGGCCGCATCAGTTACCCCCGACTATTTGCCTGACCCTAACCAAGGGAGTTGTTAGCCGTGCTGGGAACGTGGACCGAACCCGCCACGTGAGGTCTCTCCGTTGGGCACTACTTGGAGTAGGAGGATGCTTGGGTGCCAGGGGGGGCTCTAACCGTCAATCCCTTGCCTTTCGGGCCCTGCACAAGAGGCCAACGTGACTCGGGATTGGATCTCGAGGTCCGCATACTAGTCTATGGGCAGAATCTTGGATTGGTAATCCCTGTGGATTGCTGGATATCCTTCAAGAAGATTATGGATAGCCTTCGGGCGGATTATGGATTAGCCTATAGGCTATATTTTATGGATGTATTCCAAAGATAAATAAGATAACATTTTGAAAAGGAAGTTGTTTGACAATATTTTTCTATGTCAAATGCTAAGATTACGTGAAGGAACCAGTGTCTAACTAGCTAATTAAGGAAGCTCCTTGATGCATATCCCACTAAATGTGGTAGGTAATTAGACAACTAAAGCAACCTTGAGGAAAGTGCGGTGGATGTGGCCATGGGTCCGTCTTACGGATGGGTGGTCCTGGTTGGCCAGGAACTTTTCTCAGTTGAAATGGACAGCAAGGAGCTCTTCTTGAAGGAAATGAACAGCAAGGACCCTCACCTAGAGTTTAGGTTTCTAGAATCGCGATTTATGCTATTTTAGGGGAACGGAATGGGACTATGCCTTATGGGCAATGAAGTCGAGCCTTGCATCCCTCTCGTTTCCCATTCTACTTGAACCAAGTGCAGCATGAATCCGCTTCGTCCCTGGCATTTCTGCGTAAAATAGTTTGCCTGGGGTTCGACGTTAGCTACCATTTAGGAAAGTGACCATTAGGGAAAACCCTGATTCAGGTCGGTCCTAAGTGGGAATGGCTGGAATACTTCCATTATGTGGCAGACTCATGAAGTCCTAGATCGCAAACCCCATAACATTCCATGGAAGTGTCAGGCGGACTCTCTTTCGAATGGGCTGCTAAGACGTGTCCTGGAATAGAATAGGTGGACACATTACAGTGGTATCAGAGCAAACCAACGAAGGATATGTCTTTATAAGAAAACTTAAGAAGTAAAGAAAATGTTGCTGTTAAGAACATTTCCTTACTTATCGATGCTGTCTTGCAGAATTATGAAGCATGGAACAGATTCATAGTGTTCCAGGTCATGTTTATGACCGTGATGCATGCCTCAGTTTATCGATAAAGGATCAATATGATGAATATCTTAGACCGTATTTACAATCCATCGCCTCTGTACATGGATTAGAGATGGACGAGAGACTCAAGAATCTATTATATAGCTACCCACCGGTTTGTGTACCTTCAAACCAACCTAAAGAGAATCAAATGGTTGGAGGACCTGAAGATCGTGAAGCTGTTCATTTTCATTGAGGCTCACGTAAACACAACTTTACATGTCAAAGGTCGGAGGGTCGAGCTGAACTCATATGTGTATGAGGAGGTGACCCGCATAATCCCCGGCGATAAGATCAAGGTGTTGGGACGCTAGGAGAAGAATGGGTACCAAAGGAAATGATACCCTAATCTTGCAATGACATATCGATTCCTAAAGATCCATGATCCAAATCCATACTACTACCTAGTTCCCGTAGCTAAATGTAACGCAACCTTATTCTCCCCGAATTAATGTATCGGTTGCTCTACCATTCCAAGAAATATTGTACTCTGAGAGGGCTATGCCCATATGAATGAAATAAGACTTTTTTTTATCAATGATTGTCTTGTCTATGAGTATTGATAAAAAGTTAAGTGATTAGGTTTCTTGGTTGAAAGTTGAGTAGGGCATAATGTGTAATGTAAGACACGTTTCGCGAGTTTTTAACGTTAATAATCTCAATGCCCAGGCACAACCCCAGGTACAGGTTCCTAGTCCGACCCCTACACCAAGTACGACCGTGATCCAGGAGAAGAAGTTTCTTCTCAAGTAGATCAAGCCACTAGAATTTGACGGAAAAGGAAGGACAGTCTAAGCTAATGATGAGATTTGGATAGAGTCCATGGAAGATTATTTTAAAGTAGCCGATACTGCACCCACCAACTAGGCAATGCTCGCCAAGCTGAAGCTCACTAGCGAAGCCAAGCTTTGGTGGAACCAATGGTGAAGATATCAAGGGATCTTAGAAGGATCCGTTACCTGAGAAAAATTGAAAAAAGTGGTGCAAGGAAGGGAGGACAACATCAAGGACCTTTCCAAGGAACCGCATGTGTTTCCAATAGGAAAATCTGCGAAGAAAAAGACCCGACCATGGAAGCATACCTTGAAAGGGCAACAGTCCATGCTGCCCTTCACGAGAAAGGCCCGAATCTCCAGTTTTCGATGATTTAGACACCATCAGACTATCAAGGTAAAGGCTTCAAAACCTTGATTGATTGTGGCAGTACGCATTTCTTTATCTCACCATCTTGTGCAAGAAGATTAGGAATAGCCACAATAGAAGCACCTACCCTGCTTGTGGAACTAGCAAATGGTCGTGAGGTCACTTGTACTAGGCAAACTGCTAAGGTGGAATTCTTTCTGGGAGGAAAGTCGACTTCGGTCAAATTCAGAGTCAATAACCCAGGTATCCATGAGAGTTTGCTCGGAATGGATTGGCTTAAACCTAATGACGCCCACATTGATTGTGGAAAGGGCCAAGTTTCCTTTCGAAACTGTGAAGGGGAATTTGTCACAACTCAAGGAGAGACTGGAAAGCTAAAAATTCAATTGGCCAAATCATCCCGGATTATAAAGGGAGTTAGAAAGGGACTACCTATCTACTTGATTAAGCTTATTAAGCTAGATCAAAAGCAGGAGTCTAGTGAAGGACCTTCATGGCAAAAGGAGTACGTGGACGTATTTCTTGAAGAGCTGACAGAACTTCCATCTCAAAGGGAAGTTGATCATGAGATCAAGCTAGTGCCGGGAGCTGCACCAATTGCAAAGAGGCCTTATAGAATGTCCATCCTGGAAGCAATTGAGCTGAAGGAGCAACTCAAGCAATTGTTAGATAAGGGCTATAACCATCCTAGCAGTTTAGCATGGGGAGCTCCAGTGTTGTTCCAGAAGAAGAAAGATGGAACGCTTTGACTGTGTATTGATTACAGAGGGTTGAATCAATCAACGATTAAGAACAAGTATCCTATTCCTAGAATAGATGAACTTCTTGACCATCTTCAAGGTGTGAAGATCTTCTCCAAGATTGATCTCAGGTCTAGATACTATCAGATAAGGATCAAGGAAGAAGATATTCCAAAGACGGCATTCAACACAAGATATGGACACTTTGAGTTCCTAGTCATGTCATTCGGGCTTATAAATGCACCGGCCACCTTCAATAGGTTAATGTAGGACATCTTTAGGCCATATCTTGATGACTTTGTACTCGTCTTCTTCAACGATACCTTAGTCTACTCCAAACAGGAAGAAGACCATGAACCCCAACTTTGCATAGTCCTTGAGACAATGAGGGCACACAAGCTTTATGCTAAGATGAAGAAGTGTGCATTCTTCAAATGTGAGATTGAATATTTGGGATTCATCGTATCAGCGGAAGGAATATCAGTGGATTCAATGTTCTAGAATGGCCAATTCCAACAACTGTCAAAGAAATATGCAGTTTTCTTGGATTGACAGGATGGTATAGAGTCTTTATCAAAGACTATGCTTTGATTGCAACACCTCTGACAGATCTACTGAAGAAGCAAACATCCATTGCATGGTCAATTGTCGAACAATCTAGCTTTGATAGATTAAAGCAAAGTTTAGTATCAGCACCTATCCTGAAACTCCCAGACCTCAGTAAGGAGTTTGAAGTAGTAACTGATGCTAGCACACTTGTCCTAGGATGTGTGCTTATGCAAGAAGGTCATCCATACTCTCAAGCTTTGGAGACACTACCTGCTGGGTAACAAGTTTACCCTAGTGACGGATCATAAAAAGTCTCAAGTGGATCTTTACCCAGAATGAACTCAATATGAGGCAACCTCGGTTGATTGAAGTGCTGGAGGAGTATGATTTTGAAATCAAATACCGGCCTGGAAAGGAGAATGTAGCTGCCAAAACACTGAGTCGCAAGGCATTTCTTAATTCTCTAATCTTGCAAAATCCATCAACAGCTAGATCTCTAGCCACAAAGTTATCCATGCCAAACAATCCAATACTTGAGCTAACTAGAGAAGAAGCATGCCATGATCCAACCTATCAGAAGATTCTAAGGGAGATCCCTATCAAGGATCAAGACCCAAAGCTATAGGCTAAGTATCAAGAATTCTCTACCAATAGTGGACTTGTCTACTATAGAACGAGGTTATGTATACTTGCAAGCCAGTCACTCAAGCAGAAGATACTTTGGGAAGCTCATGATTCCCCTTTCTCAAGACATCATGGCTATGCCAAGACCCTCAATGCTGTCAGAAAGAGCTACTATTGGGAGAGTCTTAAATGGGATGCTCTCAAATATGTCATTGAGTGTTTGTCCTATCAACATATTAAGGTCAATATGGGAATTCATCAGTATGGACTTTGTTGTTGGTCTACCCCAAGTTCAGGGAGGATACAACTCCATTATGGTTGTCATTGATATGCTTACTAAGGTTGCACACCTTATCCCTGTTAAGAAAAACTATAAAGCCTCAGACATTGCAAGGTTGTTCATCAAGGAGATATTCAAGCTACATGGGTTGCCCAGAAGAATCATTAGTGATCGTGATTCTCTCTTCACATCACACTTCTAGAGAGCTATCTTCGAAGCCATTGGGACTCAATTCTGCTTTAGTACAGCTTACCATCCTCAAACCGATGGTCAAACGGAGCAAGTCAACCAAGTCATCGAGGATATGCTAAGGGCACACTGCTGCCGTGAACCAAAAAGGTGGATTCAATACTTGCCATTGGTTGAGTTTTCCTACAATGCTTCTTACCAACAAAGTATTCAGATGACCCCTTTTCAAGTATTGTATGGGTATGACTGTCGAAGTCCTTTAAACTTCTCAGATTCAACCTTGAGGGTTGAAGCTTCAAGGTAGATGCTGGAAGAGATGGATGACCAAATGAAGTCAATAAGACAGGACATCCAAGCCACCAAGGATAGACAGAAGGCATACGCAGATTTGAAATGTCAAGATAGAACCTTCGATGATGGAGATATGGTCTTCATTCACGTATGCCCAAAGAAGAGTTCAATATCCTTAGGAGATTACAAGAAGCTAAGTCCAAGGTATTGTGGACCCTACAAGATTCTCAAGTGCCTAGGACCCATTGCTTATAGACTGCAACTCCCTGAGAACCTAAAGGTTCATAATGTATTCCATATCAGCCTATTGAAGAAGTATGTACCTAATCCTAGCCATGTACTTGATCCAACAAGTTGTAATGCCTAGCCAAGGAGTCCTTGAGCTACGGCCTCACAGGATCTTAGATGTTAGGGAGAGACAATTGAGATCTGGAACCTTGAGAGAATGCCTCGCTAGTGGAAATATTATCCCGAGGAGGATGCCACTTGGATGGATGAAAGCACTCTCAACCAACAATACCCCAGTTCTTCTCGAGATGACGACATATCGATTCCTCCAAGGGGGAGAGAATGTAATATTTCTACTCGAAAATATTACTAAACATGACTCCCTGCACGCTATGTAAAAACAAGGCCGTCAATCCGTACCCCGCACGTGTAAAAATGAGGCATCCGCATTGTGAAATCGAGCCTGGGGGTTCAAGTCTACATAACCGCGAGGAAACACCCTCTTGGGAGGGGGAAAAATGGATAATAATAATGCAAAAAAAAAAAAAAACCCTTTCCCCCAGCCGATGCATGGCTGGAGGAGAGGGAGTGTGGGGAGAGATGGGCTAGGTGAGAGGTGTTGGCTACATGGGGGGGGGGGGGGGGGCGGGGGGGAAGCCATGCATAGCCCACGTGGTGGAGCTTCCCTCTCCCCCCCCCTTTAAGCCAATATAAGATCCCCCCTTAGTGGGGGATTGAAAGGGAGGAAAGACTACGTGGAGAGAGAGAGGGAATGCTGCGGTCGATGCCGTGACGTGGAGAGAGGAGGAGGACTGCTACGCTACCGGCTGAGAAGAGCCGCCCGTAACGTTGTTGCTACTGCCAATTTCCCCTTCCACCCCCATCAAGAATCCCTTATTTTTCCCAATCATTAGGCCTCCCCACGACATCTCTGTGGGATCCTCAGAAGCCTCTTAGAAGCTTCTCTAAGAAGCTTCTAAAGGATAAGGCTAAAGGCCTTGTTCATGCATGCCTTCTCAGGTTTAAAACCGATCTCATTAAGCTTCATTCCCGCAGCTTCCTCCTAAAGCCTCCATTCCCATAAGCCCAAATCCCACAAGCCCCGATATTTTCAAGGATCTGCATTTCGGTAAAGGGATCTCCTATGTATGAGGGAGAAGGGCAAGATCTTGAGGCTGCTTACCAAGGCTGGAGGAAATTCATCGATCGCATAAGGGTAAAGGCAAACCGGAAGTCCGTAATCAAGCCTACGATGGCCCCCAAGAAGTCGCAAGGCGCGCGTGCGGTAGGTTCTTCTCCTAACATTCAAGTGGACATTTCCCCGAGCCCACAAGCCTAGGTTTTACGATTTTGATTCCACGCTAAAGTAATGCATTAAGCATGATAACTTTATGGAATAGGAAGCACCTATGCATGTTCAAATTTACCTAGCCTAGTTAAATGCAATTGGAAAAGAATTGACTATTTGAGCAATTACTAGAATTAATTCATGACATGCAATTGGGTCATGGGTATTTTCAATGTGATGAATGCAAATTGTCTATCCATCTGACGACCTTAGTAGTATGTTGCATTGTCCTGCATTCCAAAGTGACGAGCCTAGAACACCTATTGCCTATCATTATAAGGTTGAAATTATTAAGTGTACTTTTGACTAGACATGGGAAGAATAAGCGTAGTGTCGCATTTTTAGGAAAAATCTTCATTGTAATGGTTCATGGGAAAAAGTCGTTAACACACGTAGGATATTATCCGAAAAGTAATTGCAGAGTATGAAGAATGAATCTATGGATTTGCATGTGGCATGTGCTTGCAAAATGGAATAAGCCAACACTAGTCCTACTATATTCACTTTGCATGAACTTCTTTTAACTATGTTGTAGTTAGGGAAGGGTTGCATGTTGCACATTCGTCGTGCGTAAAATTCATTCATTAAGAGTTGCATTTACGGAAAGGTTGCATGGTTTATTAAAGCATGAAATTCTAAAGCTTAGAAAAAGAGTTGTAGGCATGATTCTTGAGTGTAAGTCCTAGTAGGTTCTATGAAAGTTATTCTGCAAATTATTCCTACGTTTTGAGTTTAACAAGAAAGGTTAGGGTTATTGCGAATCTAGTGGTATGTAGAAGCAATGAATTGCGTGTTTACGTGTATTGTGACATGTTGCAACTAGTTTTCTCCTTAAGATCAAGTTTATCATCTCTAGGAATGGTTCCTCCTTGTCACAAGACAAGTAGATCGAATTATCTAAATCACCTAACCCACAAGGGATTCATATAGGCATGATTCAGTCGATATGATAAATACCCCAAGTGCTAACTAGGGTTTAGCTTGTTAAGGATTCGGCCTAGTTTCGCACTTGTTGTCAAGTTGAAACCCTCAAACCCGAAGGTCCTACCCACATTCATGGAATGTTGGGTCAATTGGACGCTCATGCAAATAACGATCTAGGATTTCTACCCTAAGGATCATTCGTTCAAATGCTAAAACTCGGATTGAGTTGGAATCCCTAGGACCCCGAACGTTGTCGGCCTAGTGCAATTAGGATTGGGTTGTGTAAGATGACACCCTAAACCCCGCTTCTTGTCTAGACATAATTCCTTGATCAAAAAATGCCGTTCAATGGGTGAAATGATCCCATGGAATAGATGCGACACTTGTGCAACAAGTTGCAATGTCGCATGGCCTTGTGGTTTGATCACAAGAGAGTTTTGCCATTCCTTGGAATGAGGTTGCTAGGTTCTTGCACAAGTTTAACATGCAAGAGGATGGGTAATCATCCTATTACATCACCTTCCTTAGGGACAATTGCCAAGTTAAGGGAATATATGTATTTGCTTGGAAGTAAAAGGACCTATCAAGTTAGACATGGTTGCCAAGATTTACTGCTAATTTATAAAACCTAAGGTGTTGGTTAAGTTGGGTTAACAGGGTATGGCCCTAGCCCAAGGATAAAAGGGTGAACAAACAAACACTTGGGGGATCTTTCCAAGTCGCAATTGATCCCAGATTGAATGCTGGATGCATTCAGAGAGAAGGAATCACTCCTTAGCAGTTGGCCAAATAAAGGACCACTGGTTTGATTGTGCTTGTAACAGTTTAGGAGCACTGTTTGCATTGTTTGTTCAAGGAACTAATGATGGAAAGTTAATTAATGCTTCAGGTTGAAGGCTTGAAGGGAGAGGCTGCATCAGTTACCCCCGACTGTTTGCCTGACCCTAACCAAGGGGGTTGTTAGCCACACTGAGAACGTGGACCGAACTCGCTGTGTGAGGTCTCTCCATTGGGCGCTACTTGGAGCAAGAGGACGCTTGGGTGCCACGCGGGGACTCTGGCCGTAAATCCCTTGCCTTCTGGGCCCTCCACAAGAGGACAATGTGACTTGGGATTGGATCTCGAGGACCGCATACTAGTCTATGGGCAGAATCTTACATTAGTAATCCTTGTGGATTGCTGGATAGCCTTCGGATGGATTATGGATAGCCTTCAGGTGGATTATGGATTAGCCTATGGGCTCAATTTTATGGATGTATTCCAAAGATCAATAAGATAACTTGTTGAAAAGAAAGTTGTTTAATAATGTTTTTCTATGTCCTGCTAAGATTACGTGAAGGAACCAGTGTCTAACTGGCTAATTAAGGAAGCTGCTTGATGCATACCCCACTAAATGTGGTAGGTAATTAGACAACTAAAGCAACCTTGAGGAAAGTGCGGTGGATGTGGCCATGGGTCCGTCCTATGGATGGGTGGTCCCGGTTGGCCAGGAAATTTTCTCAGTTGAAATGGACAACAAGGAGCTCTTCTCGAAGGAAATGAACAGCAAGGGTACTGACCTAGAGTTTAGGTTTCTAGAATCCTAATTTATGCTATTTTAGGGGAACGGAATGGGACTATGCCTGATGGGCAGAGAGCTCGAGCCTTGCATCCCTCTTGTTTCCAATTCTCCTTGAACTAAGTGCAGCATGAATCCACTTCGTCCCTAGTGTTTTTGCATAAAGTACTTCGCCTAGGGTTTGATGCTAGCTACCGTTTAGGAAAGTGACCATTAGGGAAAACCCTGATTCAGGTCGGTCCTAAGTGGGAACGGCTGGAATACTTCCGCTATGTGGTAGACTCGGGATGTCCTAGATCGCAAACCCCGTAACATTCCATGGAAGTTCCGGGCGGAGCTTCCTAGACTCTCTTTCTGATGGGCTATTAAGACATGTCCTGGAATAGAACAAGTGGATACGTTACATCCATTTTCATACCTGTAAATGCATTCTGGGTCTCTACAATTTGACTTAACTACGGTTAGAACACTAGAATTACAATTTGTGAATCTCCCTAGATAGCATGAGTAGTGCTTATGATGGAACTCAAAACCACTCCATCTACATAAGTTTTCTTATTGAGTGATAAGAGAATCAAAACCATGCTTAGTAATCCATTGCCAAAAAAGAGATCTCTCTATCTCTACATTCAATCCTTTTGTGTTGATGGAGATAAGTTTTATTTGATCCATGCTACTCATCATGGAATTTGTGCTTGTTGGAAGTAGGTTGATTCTCATACACTTTATCTCCATATTCATTGTGGGAGTGCTCCTCAAACTATTCTTTTATCCTACTACCTTCCTCCCAAGCTCGAGAGTTGAGTTGAGCTACAAACAGAAATTGATTGTATTTATTCCCTGATCTTTTTTGGAAACGCACATATGAGACCACTTGTATCTCCATATCCAAGCTTGGAAACTCCATATCAAGTTATTTCTACTAGCACTCGATTGATTTGTATAAGTGCATTGATTTGACCCCAAGACTATACTTTGGAATTCAAAAAATTTTTCCAAAAGTTTTTGCTTTGGGATAGGTTATTCAATGTGTTGTCAAGGATTTCCAATTTCCTTTGAGAGATTTACTTATTCTATTTACTCTTAACAATTTTCTTACCCTTAACAATGTGCTATCCTTTTTGCTTCACCTCTTTTGTTGCTTTACTACATATTTTAGTGGTATGGGACACTAGAATGTGTAATATATGGATGATCAAGTACTTGAGTTTTTTATGCTTTTGCCATGAGCATCATAAATTTGTAGTACTTTATTTTTTAGTGTTGATGCTAATTTATGTTTCTTTCAATAGGAGTATATGCAATTTTAGGACTGTTGCTTCTTAACAAAAGAGTATGTTATGGAAAATAGTCTTTCCTTGTGAGTTTTTTGTAAGTTATGATGCTAAGAATATGATAGGGATCAATTTATACCATGGGACTATGTAATAGATATATAGAAAATGCTTTAATAATATGATGATTTTAGATTTATTTATTTGTAAATTATCATTATTTATTTACCACATAATCGTAACATATTATAGTAAGTGCTGCATGTGACATTGGTCACATTGTGCTTGGTAGATAGATGGTAGGGAACTTTGTGTTGTGTTATAGTGAGTAGATTATTAGGTAAAATTGAGAAAATTAATATTTTTTAATCATTATTAAGTATAGATAATCTTTACGTAAATCTCTATAGTAAGCATAATGTATAATAATATGTATTTAAATGATATTATTATAAGTTTAGTTGTCAATCACAAATTTTAAGCTTCTTTAGTAATAATTTTAACTAAATCAATAATCTTTAATATTATTAATTTATTAATTTTAATATTTTTAGGATAAATCAATATAATTTTATTAAAATAGGTTTTTTCAATGGAATGCTATGCTATTTTTTAAGTATGGTTCCAACTTTCCTAGTTTTCTCTACAAAGGTAGTAAGATCATGTGCAAAATAGAAGAACAAGGTAGAAACTTAGTTTTTTGCTTCTCCCCGATTTGGAGTCAGAATTCAAAGCTTTTAGAGTTATTCTGGGGGGATTTGGGACGTTTTGGATATGATGGTGATGTCTAAACATCATGACTCAGCACACAAAAGTTTTTGCATCAACTACAACAAGCTACATGAAACCTCTTAATCCATAATACTCTATATTTTGATTGATATTTGTATTTTCTTTAAAGTAAGACTTATGATGTAAATGTAAATCACTATGTAATGAACATTTTATAATGTAGAATGGGAAACAATGCATTTGTTATGGGGAAGGTTTGGCCCTATCATGTGCTTTCTCTTATTGTTTTAAAATTTTTTAACTTTTTCCATGCTTTTATGTTTCAAAATGTTGTCTATATTTAATATTTAGGATGTGAGATTTGCCACGTGGTCTGTTTCACAATAGAATTTTCCACATAAGATCTCTACTTTGAACCTTGTCAACTTACCCAAAGTGACATGGTTGCTATTAATCCAAATCACCTTGAGCACTAGTGCTCCAATCATATTTCATAGCTTCACATATTCTTCATGCAGTATCCCTCTATCCTAGACAAGTATATCGTCATACTCACCTTTGCATTGAAACCAACCTGTATGACCCATGTCTTAATGTTCGTATAGACTTCTTGGTATTGCCACATAGCCCAAACATGGCAATGACACAATGTATAAGAAATTGACTCCCTTACTTTGAAATACATCTCATACCACGGTTGCATCTGCTTTTGAACTTAGTCAACATATTATTAGTACTTGCCTCTTTTTAGCATATCATAGGAAAGCATTGAGTTTGTTACATGGAGTACTAAACCAAGTCTTACATATTCTTTCCCACCAAACTTTTTAGATTTTTGACTATTCTATGAGCCATGTGTTTCAAGCAAACAAAAAGATTTGAGCAAGTTTTGAAAACAATTATCTTTCTAGGCAAGTTACTCTATTTACATTTGCAATTAAAGTGCACATGTTACCTCTTAAAACATATATATTGCTACATTCATAAATTTAAGTTGTTAAAAAGTTTAATATTTCATGCCATAATTGAGAGGTATTTGAGTTTTGATCTATCATTACACAAGCATGCTTGCATGTTGTATAGGTAGATTGCAAGCATAGTAGCAAAATGCTCATGAGAACAGAAGTCATTATTGAAGATATTTAGTATGATTAATATGATATGGCATGATATATCATTTCCATACAATATTATGAAATAAAAATTTCCAAGTCAAGATGACTTGCATTATTGTCAATGAAGTGATTGTGATGTGGATGATGTTCTTGTTGTATAGGAGATACAAACTTAAACTAGACATTTGGATTCCCTTAGATTCTGATACAAATTGCATGCCCTTCTAAATTAAGGTGCAAGTTATAGCACATGAAGAAGAAAATGAGGTAAATATCACTTCCAATTGGAGTCTTAAAGATGTAAGGGATACCTTGGAGCTGCTAGACAGTACATCCCCTGAGTATAAGTTCAAAGTAAATGGTAAAACAATTGGAAAAAGATTTAAATACTCTTTCTCTTGTATGAGTTGCTTGCCTCCCACAATTGTAAGCTTTGAGCCATACATATGAAAACATTGATTACATTTACATAGGATAAAAAGCTTTTCATTAATAAAAGAGTTACAAAATTGAAGTGAAAATATACAAGGATGCTTCTAGTTTATGTTTGCATCTATTTGTATTCTTTTGGCTTTATAACCTCTTTGTCGCTTTTTGCAAACACATCTAATCTCTTTACAGTGGATTTTTTCTTTAGTTGCTAGAAGAATTTGACTTGGACAGGGGGCCAATTCTCTTCAGGCTGATGAGGAGATGAATGACACTCCATAGAAGAAAGTGTTTTCTTTTTAGAGTTTACATTGCTAGTTTTTCGAGATGACTTGCCCTTTCCCTTACCCTTACTCTTAGTTGAGGATTTTTTTGTAGGTGAGTAGAGGTTGGCTGGCATGATTTCCCTATCAAGAATCAAGTCAATACATTGCTCCCTTATCCACCACATATATGAATTAAGGTAATCTTGGCACTACAAGAAAAAATATAATAAGTTGGAAAACTCAAAGACAGGTTTCTCAAAAAATCAACAATGTAAAAAATACTTACATTAACCCCCATCTATCTTGAATATCTTTGAATCTATTGTCCTACAAACATTTAAAATCACTCTCCATCCACAAGAATGCACATCAGTTTGCAAGGGCACTTATCATTGGAGAAAGCTATATGGTTTTTGAGGATTAGTAATATCCTCATATGTGGTGTCCAAAAGGATAGCTACTCTATCGCACGAAATTTGCACGGCGGTTTGTGAAAGTCACTCACCGCAGGGACACTTTGTGATGGAAGAACTCGACATAAAATAATTATCCAAAAGAGTTTTAGATTCAAGATGAATGAGAAAACAAATTCTTTGATTAAAGATATAGATAAGAGACAAGATCAAAAGATTTTCGGATATGATCAAAAGATATATGAACAGCTCAAGCTAGAACATGTGATGACAAAGTGTTTACTGTATGAAGCCAGGAAGCAAAAATGATCAAGTTGTTGTAGAGAAAATCACCATGTCTCTTCACTAGCCATTCTGAAGACAAGGTCGAGATCTCAAACTAAGAGAGAAGAGAAGAAAGTGGAATGTCAGGATTTTATGGAAAAATCTTCAAGGAAAGCGAGGAGCTCAAAGCTGAAACTTAAGCCACTCTCATAGAATTTGATGACGAGAACTTTGAAGAGGGCAAGGAGCTCATAGCTCAACTCAAAAGCCACTCCATAGAATTTGATGACAATCTTCAAAGTAGGCGAGGAGCACCAAACTCGGACTCAAGCCGCCTTCATAAGCGACTCGATGGCAAAAACTTCAATGTAAGCAAGGGGCCCTATGCTCAACCTTAAGCCTCTCTCTCTAATTTGATGGAAAATCTTCAAAGAGGCGAGGGACACAAAGCTCTACCTCAAGCCTATCGCTTGAATTTGATGGGTTCTAAGGCTCTCATAGTGTCACCCTTTTATAGTTTTCTCTCCTACATCTTCACGTTTGTGCTTTTCTTTATCCCAAAAAACCTAAGGCATTTATCTTTAGAAAACATTAAGGTTATGCTTTTAAATCTTATACTTTAAGAAAGCTTAAGTGCTAAACTGCTGTCTTGTGATCATCAATGCATCATTTATTTTCTTCGTCAAAAGTTTAATTATTAAGCTTTTTCGCCACCCCTTCTCAAATTAAGGTTAATGGTAATCATGCATGGGCGAAAATCGAATATGTTCTTTATGATCTCTAGAATCTCTGCATCAGGAAATCTTCTGGTCATGAATGTGTCAACAAATACAAACAGTGGCTAAGGTACACATATAGCATAGGAAACGTGCACATGACACCGATGGGAAAGTCCTATAGCAGAAACACTCTTGATAGCTTGCCTTACAATGTAGACCCCACTGTGATCAAATTTTGTGGGATCCTTACCTAAAAAAGCCCCACCTCCATGTGCTCCCCAACCACCATAGGTGTTAATCATGATCTTCCTACCAGTAGGACCAGCATCACTGTACAATCCTCCAATCACAAAATGCCCAGATGGATTGAGATGAAAGATTGTCTTCTCATCCAAGTATTTCTCTGGAATTTGTGCGGGGGTTCGTGAAAGTCACTCGCCACAGGGACATTTTGTGATGGGAGAACTCAATGTAAAATAATTATCCAAAAGAATTTTAGATTAAAGAAAAATGAGAAAAAAAATTCTTTGATTAAAGATATAGACAAGATACAAGATCAAAAGATTCTTGGATATGATCAAAAGGCATGAAAAAATCAAGATGGAACATGTGATGACAAATTGTTTATAGTATGAAGTTGGAAATCAAAGATGATGAGGTCATTATAGGGAAATTTGCCATGTCTCTTCACTCGCCATTTTGAAGACAAGGTTGAAATCTCGAACTGAGAGAGAAGAGAAGAAAGTGGAATGTTAAGATTTTATGGAAAGATCTTCAAGGAAAGCGAGGAGCTCAATGATCAAACTCAAGCCACTCTCGTAGAATTTGATGATGAGAACTTTGAAGAGGGCAAGGAGCTCATAGCTTGACTCAAAAGCCACTCCATAGAATTTGATAAAAATCTTAAAAGTAGACGAGGAGCACCAAGCTCGGACTCAAGCCACCTTCATAAGCAACTTAATGGCGAAAACTTGAATGTTGGCAAGGGGGTGAATGCTCAACCTCAAGCCTCTCTCTTGAATTTGATGGTGATGAGGCAAGGGGCACAAAGCACCACCTCAAGCCAGTCGCTTGAATTTGATGGGTTCTAAGGCTATCACAGTGTCACTCTTTTATAGTTTTCTCTCCTACATCTTCACATTTGTGCTTTTCTTTAGCCCAAAAAAGGACCTTAGGCATTTAGCTTTTAAAAAAATTTAAGGTTATTCTTTTAAAGCTTAATATGCTTTAAGAAATCTTAAATGTTGAACTGTCGTCTTGTGATCATCAATGTGTCATTTCTTCTCTTTGTCAAAAGCTTAATTATTAAGCTTTTTCCCCACCCCTCCTCAAATCAAGGTTAATGGTAATCATGCATGGGCAAAAATAAAAGTTGTTCTTTATGGTCTCTAGAATCTTTGCATTAAGAATTCTTCCAATCATGTATGTGTCAACAAATAGAGATAGTGGTTCAAGTACACCGATACCATAGGAAACTTTCACAAGGGCAAGTCCTGCAGCAACAACACTCTTCGTAGCTTGCCTTACAATGTAGGACCCACTGTGATAAAATTTGGTGGGATCCTTAGCTATTAAAACCCCACCTCTATGTGCTTCCAAACCACCATAGGTGTTAATGATGATCTTCCCACCAATAAGACTAACATCACCGTACAGTCCTCCAATTACAAGACGCCTTGATGGATTGAGATGAAATATTATCTTCTCATCCAAGTACTTCTCTAGAATGAGAGGCTTGATGACATGCTCCTTAAGATCAATAGCAATCTCATTGTTAATAATTGACTCATCATGCTGAGTTGATATCAACATAGTGTGAATGTGAATTGGAACCATTGCACCCTTGTCATTCTTGCACTCAATGGTTACTTATGTCTCACCATCACATCGGAGCTAGGGACATGTCCCATTCTTTGTGACCTAAATTAACTTGGCCCCAAGCCTGGTAGTCAAAACATGGGTAAGAGGCATTAGCTCTTCAATTTCATCTGTTGCATATCCAAACATATGCCCTTGGTCTCCCGCTCCAATCTCGTATGGTTTTTTTTAGAAGTGCCATCGACCCCCCTGGGAAATGTCAGGGCTCTGCTACTCAATGTTCACCTGCACCTTGCAATGGTTTGTATCTAGACCCACCTCATCAGAGAAAACAAATCTCTCTACATGTATCCTGCACTATCTTCTCATAGTCCACCTTGGCTTTGGTGGTGATCTCACCGAAGATCATGACCATGTTTGTCTTGGTGCATGTTTCACATGCAACCTTACTATTAGGATCTTGTTCCAGGCATGCATCAAGCACAACATTAGAAACCTGGTCACAAATTTTGTCAGGATGACCTTCATTGAGGGACTCGGAGGTGAACAAAAAAGTCTCCATTTGAGAAATATATCAAAGAGTAGAGGCAATTTACACCCCCAGAAAGCTGTAGATTATTCCTCCTTCGAAATTCATGTCTGCTTCCCTTTGTGATCTCTCTTTCTCTCTCTCTCTCTCTCTCTCTCTTCAAGTCTTTCCATAATCAAGAAATTGCAAAAATCACCCTTGTACCGGTTCCGTTCATAGTGATAAGAGCCCTGATGATTTCCTTGATGATTTGACATGCTAATGCTTAGTTTTGAATGCTTCTTCAAGTCATGAACTTGTAGATGAAACCTATCTTGGCCTAAAGCTTTAGCAAGAAGTATTGTAATCACTTTTCCATCAGCACACCAACAGACCAATTGAGCCTTCCATTTGTAGTTCAAACTTGACAACTTATCAAATACTTCATGTGCTTCTTCTAAGCTAGAACACTTGACAAACATGTCCTTTAAAAAACAAACCAAAAAGATCAAAAGCCAAATGAAGTTGCCTGTGTTGAGTACATCCTTTTGCATACATGTCAACTAGGACATTACCCATGTCCATGCGTATTTCAATCCATGACCTTAAGATTCAGTTGTATATTTTCTTACCCATTTGTAGACCTTCCCTAGTGCTGAATGTTTTAAGAAAAAGAATGTATGTGGCCCTCAGGTAAGTTCCTATGTATAAACCCTAGGCATCGTGTGCATGTAAGGTATGTTTTATATATCCCTATGTAACCTATTTTGTAAAATTTTCTTAACCCTTATGTGACTTTTTAGAAATATTTATAAATCCCTTACTTCAAGTTTATTTTTTAAAGTAAAGAATTTAATACAGAATTGACCATAGAGCAACACTCCCAAGGGTTCATAAAAATATCTTAGTAGTTCTAGTGACTATGAAAATGTCATTGTAATATATGACATCCAAATGTAGATTTAAAATTTTTGTCAATAAAAGTAAAAATTTAAAATAATTTCTAAATAGAGACATTAGGTATATAATGTAATGAAGGAGACCTAGGAGAGAAGGGAGAGATTGCAGAGAGAGGAGAGAGAAAGAGAAGGGAAGCCATGAAACCTTGAAGGAAGGGTAAAAGAGACTTGATTATTGATAAGTGATGCCCTAATTGTATCTCCCAACACCTTAAATACCCTGTCAATATAACTAAGTATTCCCATGCTAACTTGTGTCCTATCCATCTATCCCCTCTCTTTTACATTCCATCCTGACCCTAAAGGTTTTTTCGCTCAAAAATAAAAAGAGGACTTATTGGTGTGGCTCACAACAGAAGGGGGGGTTGCAAAGTACTACTCTGTTCAACATTACAGAGGAGAATATATGTATGGAAAAGTACAATATCATGTGGAATTGGGGCATACAAATGTGTATATGATGTATACAACATGTGCAAGCTGATAGCATATGAGTTTGGCCACCAATTCTTGACAATTAGGGGTTCACAAATAGTGGACAACATGCTATCTAAAATAGGCTTGCTAGAGAAAAATGGTCATATCTTCTTATGGGCAGCTTCGATTGAGGCGTATGACATGTCAAAACGAAGCTCATGAAGTGTACTTTCAGTCCATATAGATAACACTTACCTATCATTAATGCAAGGTAAAAACTGTTCTAAAATAATGTGTTGTCTGCTAGTTATCTACACTACACACTACGGTAAATTTAGCTAATCCTCAATCAAAATTTCACCCTTGAAGTAGGGGGAGAACTGCACTAGTGAAATGTTGATTGGGGTAGGGCTTTTCCAAGACCATTCCGTTCCCCAAGTTCAAATTGATAACCTACATAATAAGCATCAAAAGCATAAGGGTCATCCATACAAGCATAGGTCACCGTACTACCACCGCGGTCAAAACAATACTTGTGATTCAATGCATACAATGTATCATAGAAGTAATTCATGGTGTCATCTTCAAGAATTGATGGTAATAGAAATAGAAGAGGGAGAAGAGGAGGGAGAAGAGAAGAAGAAGAGGGAGAGGAAGAGGGAGAGAGAGAAGGAGAAGAGGGAGAAGAGGAGGGAGAAGAGAATGAGAAGAGGAAGAAGAAGAGGGAGAAGAGAAGGAGAAGAAGAAGGGGAAGAAAGAGGGAGAGAGGGAAGGAGAGGAAGAGAGAGAGAGAAGAAGAGAAGAAGGGAGAGAAAGAAGGGGAAGAAGAGGGAGAGAGAAGGAGACTGTAATATTTCCGCGTACTGCCTACCGTAAATATTAACTTCCCGCTCTCGTCGTAAACTCGTGCAAAGATTATCACCAGTGCCAGCAGCCATACGCGGGAAATGGAGACACTCCACCTTGCGAAAATAGGGTCGGGGATTCAAACCGGCATGGCCGCGGGAAAACAGCCTCTTGGGAGGAGGATAAGGGGATAAAGGTGAAATTATAGCAAATTTTTTTTATTATTCTCCCCAGCCGATGTGTGGCTGGGGGAAAGGGATGGGCTAGGGAAGCATGAGGACGTCGGGGAGAGGCCATGCAACTGACACGTGGGGAGGACCCCTCTCCCCCCTTGGACTATAAGAACCCCCCCTTGGGGGAATGGAAAAGGGGACAAGGCGGCAGAAGGCTGCCGTGAGGGAGACGGCCGTGAGGAAGGCTCCCCGTGTGAGGGAGGTGGCTGTATGGAGGAGGGACGGCCGTGGACAGAGGGGGTGCTGAGGAGGTGCCGGACGTGAAGGGAGGAGGCCCGTGCTGAAAAGGGAGGCTGCGACAGGCGACCGTGAAGGAGGATGGGGGCGCCACTCTGTCGACCATGAAGAACGAGGGACCGTGATGGGGGGCTCGTGAAGGAGAGACCGCTAAGGGCCGTGAGGAGGCGCCGTGGAGGGTCATGAGGGCCGCCCAGTCCTGCCACCAGCGCCACGCTGCCGCCCAGTCCGCCATAGCTGCCGCCAGGCCACCTCAGTCCGCCCACCGCTGAATTTCGACTTTCTTTCCCCCCTCGACGTCACTCAGAAGCCAAGAAGCTTCTTAGAAGCTTCTAAGGGGGGGGCTTCCTTAACCCCCCTTCCCACCACATTTCCCAAAGGGCATTCATACCCCTCCCCGGAACTTGAAGAGGAGAGGGTGAAGGCCGTAAAGACTCCCATAAGACCCTTCGAAAAGGGCTTTTGTAAAAGGACTTTGAAGGCCGCAAGCCATCCACGAATAAATTCCGTGCCAACCTGAGTTTTTCCTAAAAGAACTCCTAAAGCCCTTTGCCGCAAGCGCCATCCCACAAAGAAGTCTTCCGCATACGAGGAAAGGCAAAGGTCAGAAGGCTGCAAGCCAAGGCAAAAAGTTGAAATCCATAAAGGCTAACTGGAGATCGAATTCGCGATGGCCTCTAGAAAGATCACAAGGTGCGATGCGGGAGGTTCACCCCGAGCATACGTGGATATTTTCCGGAGTCCGCAAGTCCAGGTTTTATCTATTTCGATTCCACACAAAAGTATTGAAATTATTTACGATAACTTCACGAATCAGGAAGCACTCATGCATGTTCGAATTCAACTAGTCAAGTTAAATGCAATTGGAAAATGAATTGGCTATTTGAACATTTATTAGCGATAGCTTAAGATATGACAATTGATCATTGGTACGTTCAATGGAGTTAATGAAAAGAGCATAAGGTGTCTATGCATTTGCAGGACCTTATTAGTAAGTTTCCTTTTGTGTATTCAAAAGTGACGAGCCTAGGACAACTGTCGCCTCATTACAAGGTTGAAACTATTGAGGTACACCTTTTTACTAGGCATGGAAAGATTAATGGCATGTCCCATTTTTAGATAGATCTTCCTTGTAATGATTCAGGAGGAAAAGTTAACACCCATAAGATGTTATTCAAAAAGGAATAGAAGGGCACGAAAATGATCTATGGACTTGCAAGTGGCATGATTATTTGATGTAAGTCCTAGTAGGACCTAGGAAATTTAGTGTTCAGATTATCAGGCATTTTTACTTTGCCAAGGAAGATAGGGTTATTGTGAACCATGTGATGCGTAGAAGCAGTGAATCGCATGTTTATACGTATTGGTGTAGTTGTAACTGTTGTTCTCCATTAAATCTAGTTTATTACCTTTGGGAAAGGTTCATCCTTGTCGCAGGACAAGTATATTGTGTGTCTAAATCACATAAATCACACGGGATTCATATGGGCATGGTTCAGTGGATATGATAAGTATCCGAAGTGCTAACTAGGGTTTAGTGCCATAAGAATTCAACCTAGTTTTACACTTGTTGCCAAGTCAAAACCCGCAAACCCAAAGATCTTACACACATTCACTAAATGTTGAGTCAATTGGATGCTCATGCATAAAATGATCTAAGGTTTCATCCTAAGGATCACTCGTACAGATGATGAAACTCCGACTGAGTTGGAAATTCCTAGGGCCGTGGGCCAATATAATTAGGAATGGATTGGGTAAGAAGATACCCTAAACCCTGCTACTGGGCTAGAGGTAATTCCGTGGCCGGAGGACGCCATTCAGTGGGTGGAATGATCCCGTGGAATGATGCAACACATGTGCAAAAAGGTTGCAACATCGTATAGACTTGAGATTTGTCCACAAGAGAGTTTTGTCATCTCTCGAAATGAGGTTGTCAAGTTATTGAAAGAATTTAACTTACAAGAGGATGAGTAATCATCCTGTTACTCACTTTTCTTGGGGGATAACTGCCAAGGAAAAGGAAAGGTTAGGTGTTTGCCTTGAAGCAAATGACCAGACAATAAACTAAAGCGACATGGTCGCTGGATCCTGCCACAACAAAACCTAAAGTATTGGTAGGGTATGACCCTAACCCAAGAATGATAGGAATCTTGCCAAGTTACAATTGCTTCCGGATCGAATGCGGGTTGCATTCGGAGAAAAGGAGTCACTCCTTAACAGTTTGCTAGCTAAACGACCATTGAAATTGATTGTGCTTGTAACAGTTAGAAAGGACTGTTTGCATTGTTTGCTCAATGAATTAAAGGATGAAAAGATATCTAATACTTCAGGTTGAAGCCTGAAGGGAGGGGCAGCTTCAGTTACCCCCGACTGCCTGCCTGACCCTAACCAAGGGGATTGTTAGCCGCGCCGGGAACGTGGACCGAACCCGCCGCGAGAGGTCTCTCCGTTGAGTTCTACTTGGAGCAGGAGGACGCTTGGGTGCCAGGGGGGGCTCTGGCTGTAAATCCCTCGCCTTCCGGGCCCTGCACAAGAGACTAACGTGACTCGGGATTGGATCTCGAGGCCCGCATACTAGTCTACGGGCGGAAACTTGGATTAGTGATTCCTGGTGGATTACTGGATAGCCTTCGGGCGGATTATGAATACGCCTACGGGCGGAAACTCCTTGTATTTCAAAGATAAAAGGATAAAATGATAATAAAGGAGTTGTTTGACATTGTCTTCTTTATGTCCTGTGATAAGATTACGTGAAGGAACCAGTGCTTAACAGGGCTAATCAAGGAAGCTGTTTGTATATGTCAAACTAATGTGGTAGGTAATTACATAACTAAAACAAACCGAGGAAAGTGCGGAGGATGGACCATGGCTCCGTCCTATGGATGGGTGGTCCCGGTTAGCCGGGAACTTTTCTCAAAGTCTTCGACGAGCAGCAGGTTAATCTTCAGCATCAAAGCGAATAACGAAGACGATGACCTAGAGTTACATCCTACCCGATTTACGCTGTTTTAGGGGAACGGAATGGGACTATGCCTTATGGCAGAGAGGTCGAACCTTGCATCCCTCTCGTTTCCCATTCTCCTTGAACCAAGTGCAGCGAGAATCCGCTTCGGACCGGGCGCTTCTGCGTAAAGTAGTTCGCTCGGGTCTGACGCTAGTTGTTGTTAGCTAATGACCAAACAGGAAAACCCAAATTCAGGTCGATCCTAAGTGGGAACGGCCAGGATACTTCCGCTACGTGGCAGACGCGGGAAGACCTAGATCGCAAGTCCCGTAACATTCCATGGGAGTGCCAGGCGGAGCTTTCTAGACGTCCTTCCCGATGGACTGCTAAGACGTATCCGGAATGATTCTAGCGGACACGTTACAGAGACGAGGAATAAGGAGAAGAGGAAGGGAGAGAAAGGAGAAAGAGAGAAGAAGAGAAGGAGGAGAAGAAGAAGAGGAAGAGGAGAGGGAGAGAAGAAGTGAAGGAGAGAGAGGGAGAGGGAAGGAGAAGAAGAGAAAAAGAAGAAAAAGACAAGGAGAGAGAGAAGAGGAAGAGGAGAGGAAGAGAAGAAGAGAAGGAGAGAGAGAAGAGAGAAGGAGAAGAAGAGAAAAAGAAGTAGAAGAGGAACAGGAGAGGGAGAGAAGAGAAGTTATGCATGTTTGGCATTGCATTGTTTGGCCTTAGATTCCTTGTGAACCTGCGTACCACTTCCTTCTGCCAAGGCCAGAGCGGTCGAATACCTCAAGGGTTGCAAGACCAAGAACGCACAAGGATGGCACCCAAGAGATGAGGAGCACAAGTGCTCAAGTTGCAAACGGAGCTAGGAACATATCCAACGTAAGCAGAGACATGAATACCACCAACCCTCTAGCAACTATAGCTCATATTCATGTTGTACCAAGATTTAGATTCTTCTTACGCATCTTGAATTCTTAAATAGAGGTAGAATTGCATATATTTACCATTAAAGGGCTTAGAATGGGTTGATCTTCTACCCTAAATGGGTAGTCATGATTAATGAAGGTCAAGGTGAAATCACTCTTGGGGGGGTCACTCATAAATATATGTATATATAACGTGAGTTCAAAATAAGGGATTTTTAAAATACCTTTTTTTATACATTTTTTACATATAGAAGGGTGTGATATAAAGGGATTACTTACAGATTGAATAGAAAAGGGTAATATTTTATTCAAAAAAAATTCATAGATTAGGATATTTATAAATAGACCATGAACGCACGTTGTATAGAGGATATATATATAGTTAACCCGCAAGAAATCACTTAGTTCATTTAAAGGATCTAGAAGGAATTTGTTAAATTGACCTTGCGAAGCCCTAACACAAGGGGGAGAGCGAACTTTAGGGTAGTTGATTTATGCTAAGCATGTTACTTGGAACTGTTGAAATGGTTTCTAAGGAAGGTTGATCTTGTTAAACATGGATTGTTGATCCAAGTTATGCTTGGTTGTTTGAAAAGGTTGTAAAAGTGTTTTGATACATCCAAGTTAAATTCTGGTTATGCATGCAATGGGATTGCAATGCCTTGAAGTAAGAAGTTTAGCATTCAACTATTTGTTAATGTGGTTTTGGATGTTAACCCGAGTGGGGTGTGGTTGATGATTTCATGGCCGGGTCTGTGATGATTGATAGCCATGGGAACAAAAGGGATGTTTTCCCTAGTAAATGTTATTAAGCTGGTTGCTTCAGCTATGGTTGATTTCCTAAAGGGATAATTAAGGAAGGATGGTGCTAGCTACCCCTCGCGAACCGCCAAACCCCTAACCAAGGGGGTTATGAATCCGCGCCAGAAATGTGGACCGAACTCGTTGCAAGAGGTCTCTCCATGGAAATTACTTGGCGTAGGAGGACGCTTGGGTGCTAGTGGGGGCTTTGGTCGTAAATCCCAATGCCTCCAGGCCCTACACAAGTGTTCTACGTTACTCGAGATGGGATCTCAAGGCCTTGATACTAGTTACAAGGTGGAATCTTGGTAGGATAAACCTTCGGGTTTATTGCCAGGAGATGAAAGGATTTTTTTGATGAGGCAGAAAGGAACACTTAATTCTCCTATATGGGTGCGAGAAAAAAATTAATCTGAAGATATGTTAAGGAAGTGTTTGATCTTGTTTTATCTTTTATTCGTGTCTGTGCCCTAAATTACGTAAAGGAACTTGTGATTAATGGGTTAATTAAGGAAGTTACTTTTATGTGTCAAATATAATGTGGTAGGTAATTAGATAACTAAAACAACCCCCGAGGGAAGCGTGGTGGATGTGACCAATGGGTCTATCCTACGGAAGGGTGGTCTCAGTTAGCCGAGAGCTTGATGGACTGCTAAGACGTGTCCCTCAATTTGAGGAGTGGGACCCAGATGATAGCATGCATTGACTTGTCCATAAAATCATTGGGAACCACTATGCCAAGTAGAACTGGAGCAGATGAGGCTGCAATCACTACAACATTCACTGCATCAACCCCTAGGCATTTCATGTCCATGAGTTCCACATGCATGGCTACTACTAGGCATTCAAATTTAAGGGCCTTTGGATGATGGGGCACCTTATCAAGAAGCTCCAGTGAGATGCTCTTATTATGGCATCGTTCGTGTGAAGTATCATGTTGCTCATAAGGATGCGCATGCTACTCATAGTAATGATCAAGTGGCTGATGATATCGATCTCTCCGCTGCTGATAATGATGTTGTACATACTCGTATACATTTTCATGATGTTGTCCATGTACATAAGGTTGTCTAGATGGTTGTCCATGTATGTGACCAAAATGTAGCTCATAAGAACATACATAGTCATCAAATGCATGGTGATCCTCAAAATATGCACAATCATCATATATATGCTGACAATAAGTACACACATGATGATGTTGCCTTTGCACATCCAAACCATACCAGCGGTCATGGTACTCATAATTTCCATGAGAATGCCCATGCTGCTCCTCATAATCATGTTGATCTTTTCTTTTAGTTGTAGCCATTTGAGCAACTTGAGTCATAAGGGTTGCAAGTTTGTCCTTGATTGCCTTGGTTTATATGTTGGTGAAACTGAGATGGTTGAGATCACTTGGTCCATCTTAGACATGAATTGATTGTGTTGCTCAATTAGTTGGTTGTGGCTCTAGTTAAAAGAGCTTCTTGTTGCCGTAGAGTAGCATTCAATGCATTTATTTGGGTATGCCAAGAGTGAAAAAAGGAATTGGAACAATGATCGAGGACTGATTTGTTTTTGCAAATATTATTGTCTCTTTGTTGGTGCATTTTATCCATCAAGTCCTTATGCCTTTCTGCATCCCTTTCATGAAGCCTCTGCGAAGTGTGGAGCAAAGCTCTACATTCTTGGGTCATTAATGTTTCTTTTATCCTTGTCCCTTACCATTGAAGGTGCAGTCCACACAAACCCCTGGTCACAAAATCTGAGATAACTTTGACTAGGGGAATCTAATCGGAAATTTTTTTTATTCAAAACGGAGAGGAGAGTGCCCTCTAGGATCCTACATAAAAAAATTTATGACAGAAAGTTGGGCCATCACCTACTCGAAAATGGCAAGTACACAAATCAAAATGGCTGGTATACAAATCAAAAATTAAAAACACACGGTAAGATTGGTGGAAGTGACAACAAATACAATGCAAAGGGAAAGGAACACCGGATTGGATGCCATGCATTCATGTCGTATTTGCAAATAGTGACTATCTCGCTCATCGTATTTTAAGGGCCCCTCTCGTAGTAATTGATAGGTAGATTAGGATCCCAACGGCAGTGATACATATGGCATGAATGGAGTTGAGTGGCAGATTAAAGGTCATGCCGTTGCGCCATATTTGCAAATCCCAAGTGGCACGACCAATACGACACGAACAGAGGAGAGCACAATATTGATAAGTTGTCCTCACGCTGTATCTACAAATCCCAAGTGGCAAGGCTGACATGACGTGAAGAGAGAAGATCACGATATCGGATAAGATGTTCTCACGGTGTATCTGCAAATCCCCAATGGCAAGACCGATACAGTGTGAAGAGAGGAGTACCAATAAGATATCCTCGCACCATATCTTCGAATGAAGGGTAGATACGCCACGGAAGGAGCAAGGGGCGGGATCACACATGACGTAGTTGCACCGTATCTGTGTCTGCATACTGGAGAGAACATACAACACTGAGCCAAAATGCAGATATGGTGCCAATAGAGCAAAGTGCAGGATGGTAGATGACCTATTTACACTGTATTGTGCAATGCACATATGATACAAGAGGATACTAAAGTCACACACCGAACGTATTTGCGTCGTATTGTTGGCTTGGATCCTAGAAAGTGCAGCTCTATCCTAGCTATTCTACGTTTGTTATCAATCCTAGCTATATTTGATCTCCTCCTGCTATTCTATGTTTGTTATCATGTCATATTCCACTCAACGATGTAGAAGAGCTAGTATTGTTATGTCATATTCCACTCAACGATGTAGAAGAGCGAGTATTGTTATCCCATCTTATCGGCTCTATCGATTCACGCAGTATTGTGCACCCTTTGATACGAAGCGAGTGGGCTTAATCCTTATGACGGGAATTATCTTTTCACATCCTATCATGGATTCTCCGATGATACCAAGCAAGCTGTCATTTGTTGTGTAGTTGTGTGCACCTTTTCGTGCCGTATTGTGCTTCTACCCATGTTCAAACCAAAGGATCTTGTAGGCTCCCAAGAGGTAGCCACCCCTAAGACGAAAAGAAGAAGATTGTCTTCAGGGTGAAGGGCCTCTAGTTGTCTTGCCTTTTCCCCTCAAATTTCCACAGCTTCTTCCTTGTGTTAAACAACGAGAGTGGGAATGCCTAGAAAGTCTCCAGTTAAGGGCAAGTCACCATTGAGGGTTCCTGGATTGTCTCATATCATAGAGGTTTCTCCCTTAAAAAGGCTCTTAGATTTTTTTCTTCAGAATGGCATGGAGTTATCTTACTATGGAACTAGAAATGATATTTTCAATCGTCATTGTGATATTGACCATGACTTGAACTCTTGCAAGAAGTTTTTTGTGGAGAAGTTTGCTGAGTTTGAAGATCTTGCATCTCCTATAGTTGAAAAGGATGCAAAGGAATATGTTGAGATACCTATCGGGAGCTCAGCTTAAGAGAAGGCTTTGTTTTAAAGGAAGTGTACATCTCATTCTCTTAACAGATTTTGTGCACCAGATTTATTTTGTTTTGCTCATTCTAGGAAATGTAGGCTTATGTCAAAAGCACTTGCATTCATTGCATATACTCTTGTTAAATATCACTACAAGGGAATGGGACAATAGCGACGCCGATTAGCGACGGTGGATATCGGCGTCGCTATAGGCATCGCTATTAGCGACGCCGCAGGGAAAAAAAGCGCGGCCGAAACCAGAGCACCGTTTTCATTTTCTTTTCTTTGCCTTTTGAGAGCGAGAGCGAGGGAGAGAGCGAGGGAGAGAGCCAAGGCTTTGTGAGAGAAGAAGAGGAAGAGACTTACTGCCGCCGCTGCCGCCGCCACCGCCACCGCCGTTGTTCGCGAAGGAGAGGAGGAGCCCTCGTTGCAAAGAGAAGCCGCCCACGCTCGCCATATCTCATTGGTGAGTCTTCCTCTCTCTTTCTTTTACTTGTTGAAGATTTAAATCGTTCTCTTTTGTTTGTTTAGGAGAGGAAATGAAAGAGAAGGAGAGGGAGAGGGAGAGAGAGGGAGAGAAAGAGAGGGAGAGGGAGAGAAAGAGAGGGAGAGTGCATTCTCTCTCTCTCTCTCCCTTTTGCTTGTTTAATGTTTAAATTACTTTCTTTTTTGCTTGTTTAGGAGAGGAAACGAGAGAGTAAGAGAGAAAGAGAGGGAGAGAGAGAGGGAGAGGGAAAGAAAGAGAAAGAGAAATAGAGGGAGAGGGAGAGGGAGGGGGAGGAAATAGGAGAGGGAGAGAAAGAGAAAGAGAGGGAGAAGGAGGGAGAGTGCATTCTCTCTCTCCCTCCCTGTCCCTTTTGCTTGTTTAATGTTTGAATCACTTTATTTTTTGCTTGTTTAGGAGAGGAAATGAGAGAGAAAGAGAGTGAGAGGGAGAGGAAGGGGAAGGAAATGAGAGAGGGATAGAAAGAGAAAGAGAGGGAGAGTGCATTGTATCTCTCCCTCTCCCTTTTGCTTGGAGTATGTTTAAATCACTTTATTTTTTGCTTGTTTAAGAAATGGGAGAGAAAGAGAGATAGAGAGAGAGAGGGAGAAAAAGAGAAAGAGAGGGAGAGGGAGAGGGAGGGGGAGGGGAAGGAAATGAGAGAGGGAGAGAAAGAGGGAGGGGAAGGGAGAGGGAGGGAGGGAGGGAGAGGGAGAGGGAGAAAGAGGGAGGGAGAGGGAGAGGGAGGGGGAGGGAGGAAATGAGAGAGGGAGAGAAAGAGAACGAGAGTGAGAGGGAGAGGGTGAGAGAAAGAGAGGAAGAGAGGGAGAGGGAGAGAAAAAGAGGGAGAGGGAGGGGAAGGAAATTTAAGATAATATACGTATTGATAATGGTATGCAATGTGCTTTGCATACGGCCACGTACTTCATCAAAATGAACCCAAAATTATTGTTATAGAAGAAGAAACCCTTAAATTGAGTATAGGATAATTTCTCTAAGGTCTTATGACTATGAGTAGAATTGATTGAAATAAATTTAATTATTATAGTTATAAAATTTCATAGATGGCGCGCATTAATTTTAAAATGGATTACTTATACTCAAAGCCGAGATATAACAAAAAATTATCTACCGGGACAAACAAATCGTTGAGCATGATACAAGCCGAGATATAACATCGGAAAATCTCTCGACTACTATATACAATGCAAGGTTTATGGTCAACTTGCAACTTGACGTACATCTTCATAAAGCTATACATTTAAGCCTCATTTGCTGTAATGTAGATAAGATGGCAAACGAAGAAGGTCTTATTGTTCAAGACCGCGAGTCGTATCTTAATCAGCGTGTCCCATGTCCTTGTTCTCAATGCAAGTTGGCAATTAGACGAAAACACCGATTGTCTATAGAACACGTACGACGATTTGGCGAGTTTCAATCTGAGATCATTGATCAGGCAATTGCAGATTTTCAGCAAACGGTAATTTGAAGTTAGCATTTTTCATGCATTGTACTCTTTGGCTAATTGAAAACCATACACAATAAGATTGGGTCTTGTTGGCAAATTTTGTATCCAGGGGGGTGATGTCTCGACCCAAGGGGGAGTGCACCCTTTGCGGCCAATTAGAAGAGTTCGTGGATGTGTGATGGATGGATTGCTTGAGCCAATCGACTACTCGCAAGGCCCATCTATACAGTCAATGCCAGAGGAGACAGACAACCTTCCCGACTTGCCTACAATCTTGGAGCCTGAGATGGAAGCAATGATCGATGCATTGATTCCCATGGATGTTGAGACATCTGACCCGCTTAGAGAGGAAGCATCCATACCATTATATGATGGGTGCCGAGTATCTTGGTTGAAGACATTGCTTGCACTGTTAAGTGTGCAAGCAAAATACAGTTGGAGCAATACGAGTGTGACTGAGTTATTCAGGTACCTTGCACACAGACTTCATTGTTTTTTTTAAAAAACAGTATTATTGCAAACATGGATGGATTTTTCAAGGTGTTTTATGATTTTTTCAAGTTATTGAAATATCATATTTTGCCACCTGCAAACACCATGCCTGAGTCTCGTGATGATGCACGACATGTTTTACGGAAGCTTGGCATGGACTACAATAACATCCATGCATGTATCAACCACTGCATATTGTTTCGAGATGAATATGAGATTATGGAGACATGTCCAAAGTGTGGTGCTCACAGGTATCGATAGGACTTGCAAGGGCAGACCATCCCTCAAAAAGTCCTCAGACACTTTCCGCTTATCCCCCGCATAAACCATATGTTTCGCACGTCTGCCATGGCAAGCTTGATAATGTGGCATGTGTAGAATAGGTCCACGGATGGAGTGCAACGAATATCAGCAGATTCGCGCGCATGGAGTCACATTGACTCTACCTTCCCAGGCTTTGCGCGAGAGCCAAGGAATCTTCGGCTCGGTCTTGCCATGGATGGTGTGAACCCATTCGGTTTGCGCTCGCTTCTTACAATGTGTGGCCTATAGTGCTTGTCAACTACAACATTCCTCCATGGCTTTCTACGAAGAAAGGACATCTCATCCTTAGCTTGCTCGTCCCAGGCCGCTACAAAGTAAAAAATATGAACGTGTATCTTCGTCCATTAGTCGATGAGCTTAAGATTTTGTGAGAGGAGAGGGTCACGTTGCAAGATATGAGCAGGCGCGATGGTCGGCGGTTAGCCAACATTTGAGCCATTCTAATTTGGACGATGCATGACTTTCCGGGATTGGGAGAGTGCTCAGGTGAGCAGACCTTTGTTCTCGCCGGTAATATCTATATTTTATTTCATTCAATCAAGTATTCACTAGGTCGTGGATCGCCTTGCAGGTCTCGTTACCTCAGGTTATCATGCATGTCCATTGTGTGGGCCACAGTTAGACTCCCGAAGGTCACGAACCATGAAGAAGATGGTATATCAAGGACACGCCGCTTTCTTGCCGGAGGATCATGAACTCAAGGAAGGTTTTCTTGGACGACCTCCAGCACGTATGAACGCTGCAAGCTGGTACGAGCTGAAAATGGTAAACCCGGAATCACATCCAAATGGAATGCGACGGTTCTCAGTTTTCTACAAGTTGTCATATTGGACCCACTTACAGATCAACCACTTGTTGGATCCCATGCATATTTTCAAAAATGTGGGCAGCTTGCTATGGGACCACATCACAGGAAAGAGAGACACTATAGGGTCACGAATGGATTTAAAGGAGGTAGGTAAGATGGAGGCGCTTTGGCCGCAGTCCAGTGCTGAAGGGGGAGTAGAGCTTCCTCGCGCTCCCTGGGTTTTGTCTACCAAAGAAGAGCGCATTGTGAAGCAAGTAATCAAGTCTATCCGCACTCCGACGGGTATAATACGTTCTCTCAGGTCCGCATTTTCTAAAGATGACCAAATGTCTAGGCTAAAATCCCATGATTGGCATAAGATATGTCAGGTTTGTGAACAGAATGGATTTTAATTAGGGTGGACATTTTGAAATTTGAAAAGTGACCATTATTCTTAATGCTTTCTCATTTGTGGCAGTTTGTCCTACCGATCGCGATCGCGGGATGCCTAACTCCAGAAATTCGCGGGGCCATTTACAAGTTGTCGACTTTGGTGCAATGGATCTCACAGAAAGAGATTAAGACGTCCTCTATTGAATCCGCAAGGCGGGGAGCAGTTGAGATGGTCTGTCTCTTTGAGAAATACCTGCCCACTAGCATGCTCACGATACAAGTTCACCTTCTTGTGCATCTTGTGGACGAAGTGGAGATTGCTGGACCTATCCATATGCGATGGATGTTCTTCTTGGAGCACTTCATGAAAACCTTGAAAGGCTTTGTGCGACAACGAGCTCGTCCGGAAGGTAGCATGGTGGAAGGTTGGTTGGTGTTAGAGGCGTTAGTGCATATCTCACAATGGCTACCAATGGTGGAACCAGACAATGAAATGCTATGGACGCTGAAGGACGATGACAGGCTGACTGGAGATGTGGTGGCTGAAAATGGGGTAGAAAAAAGAATGGATACCTCAATGGAAGAGAAGGTGAATCGTTTTGTATGTTGCACCATGCCTCCATGGAGACGTGGCTCGCCAAGTACGAGATTGCAAGGCAAGATCGAGAGGAAGCGCGAGTTGAATTTCGACGCAGTACGCGTCACGGACCGATTCGATATCTCGAAGGCATGGAGGAGATACCGCGGTTTATGTCAACACGATGGTTGCATGGAGCCTTGACCGCAGCATCCAGCGAAGGGACAGAGGTCTCAATGGAGGAGTGGGAGTTCTCGAGGGGATGTAGTCCAAAGGTAATGAGGGGTTTAGAATGTGTCATATCTAAATTTGCTTGCTACATCTAATTTGAGTGTTTCAATGTGCAGTACAAAATATATAGTGCAGCGTGGTCGCGCGAATGACATTTTCGGGTGGAGCGTATTGACCAAATGCACTCCACAATGGACTGTGGTGTCATGGCAAGGTTTGAGCAAGAGAGCCGGCGACGAGCAACGGATCCGAACACGGTTGTGGATGAGATGGAGTATTTTGGGAACTTGCAAAGTATTATTACGGTGGATTACCGTAGCTTCTCCATGATAATATTCGATGTGCAATGGTTCAAAGTGGTACTTGGAGGAGCTGGCGCAACAATTCGACAAGGTCCATCTGGATTTCTTGAAATAGATTCCGAAAAAAAATGGATGGATTTGCGCGACACCTTTGTGTTGCCGGCCCATTGTGAACAGGTACAACTAGTCATTTGCTTGCTAATTGTAATATGACATGGTTTATGTCACAATGATTTGAAGCCGCTTTGTAAGTGTTTGTGAACAGGTAATCTTCTATCCAAATCTCTAACAACCTCGATGGTGGTATATTATACCTTCAACTCCTCGAGGTGCGAGAGTATACGATCAAAGTGATGTTTCAGGCATAGATGAAGAAAATATGCAAATAGAGGGATCGAAATTACAAGGGGTGGAGGCCACCGCAAGCTTGGAGCCCGCATCGGCTAACAATGATGGAAATACAAAAGTCGTAGAATTTTTTGAGAACGAGGCAGACTCGTTCTTTTGTGGTGACATGTCTATCGACCTTCCAGTGTATGCAGAGTTGTGTCAGGAGATTAACATGGGACCATAGAATACTTCATTCTTGGAGAATTGTATTACTCAATTCGTTGTTTAGATCTTCCATAAAGGTAGATAAGATATGCATTTTAAGAGGGATTTTTCAAAAATGATTTATATTAATGTGCTTTGTATAGTTTAAATTGATTATTCTAACATCATTTTTTATTTGTGCAGGTATCGACATTTTCAGGATAAGTCGAGGGATGAGCGATGAGGAGTTTCAGGAGATGATGGCACGCATGTCTCCAGATCAGCTCGCGAGATTCAGAGAGATGGCAGATCAGGAGCTGTCTCATTCTTCATCAAGGTGCTCTGCTAGATCTGATGCCAGGAGGCATATTCCACGGTGGATTCCGTGAGGTTTTACGGTGGATTCCGTAAACTTAGATGACCGGGGCTCATACGCAAAGAGGATTCTTTGTGCGAGAAGTTGATGGGGACGCCTGTCCTTTTCGGGCGTTTCATTAATTTAGTGTGTACATGGGTGATTCCATAGCGGGTGATTCCGCAAAATGCATATTAAATTAATAAACGTTTATGAGTTTAGAGTGTGCACTCGTAATAAATTAAGGTTAGAATTTATTTCTAACCAGTTGATTTATTTATGTAGCTGAAGACTGCTAGGTATTCACTTTTGTCGGTTTAATTGTGTTATTTTACTAACGATTGTGAATGCTTCAGTTGATGTGTAGAGATAGCAGCAGTGGCGGAGGAAAGCATTGGAGTCTAGCGGGTTTTCGACCTTTGGACTATATTTTGATAGGCGCCATGCCTATATTTTGTTATGTCTATAGAGACATCGATTATTTATTATTATTTTGTATGCGCTTATGCGCCTGGATATGTTATTTCTATTTGGACATTGAGATTGGGCGTGCCAGACTCTATGGGCACCGTCCATTAGCTTTATTTTCTTATTTTTGGTAGAAAGCAAACTCAAAAGCTAAAAGCTTGTCATATTTTTGTAATTGGGCTATTTTTGAGCATGAAGATTGGAAATATACATTAAATACATGCTTTGTGAAGCGCTCACACAAGGCATGGGGGAGATTGAACCCAATTTGTCTCTTGCCTCATGTCGTGCTTGCTTTTACATGGGTTTTTGTGCTAAAAAGTAGAGTACTTTGTTCTTGGGGACCTTCCGGGATTCACCACATGAGCTATCTGCGACCGATCTGCGCACCAGTGGTATCAGAGCGGAGCAGAGATCAAGAGCTTCCAATCGCTACCAATCTCGGGCGAAGGCGGAGCTCCAGGAACAAACGGCCTCTACAGTCAATCTCGTCGCGAACCGTCGATACAGGCAAACTTCTGGCGATCAAGAACCCCTGTTTCCACTGTCAGATTGCGAAGGACCAATCTCTGCAGGCGGAGGACCACGCATCCAACTCCTTCATCAAGTCGTGGAGTTACAGAGATAAGCTTCATGGTTTTTTTCTTAAAATTTCTTTCAATTAAGCTTAAAAGAAAGCTTATGAAGCTTGGAAATCAATAAGAAAACAAATCGATCCATCCTGGAGAAACCCGAAAATTCCGGGTGGGAAAAAACGCCCCCCCCCCCCACGAAAATTGACGACGTGCTGCCATACTTCTTCCTTCCATAACTTAAGCTTATTAAGCTTAAGCTTAATTCATTAAGCTTAAGTCACTCCATACTTTGCAAGTTATACAGCGCAGAGAAGTCGATATACTCCGGGTCTCGCACTCCAGAAGTCAAGTTCAGTAAGTCACTTGGAATCAAGTTCTGCAAGTCGGCCTAAGTCCAGCAAGTCAATAACCCTGCAAGTCTGCTAAGTCTGCAACTCTGCAAGTCAGACTAAATCAGAACTGACTAGTGCTTAAAGCTCATAGAAGACTTGTTCGTATGCAAAAACTCTGAACTGGAAAGTTGTTCGCAGCAAGCTGTTCTACCTATCTACAAGTTCGTTGAAGTACTTTCAACAAACGGAGACAGAAATATTGTAGAATTTCTGAAAAATGAAGAAGAAAATACCCAAAAATACATAGCCTTGTAACCCCAAATTTGAGCTACGCTCATCCCGCTAACTGATTTTGAGTGAGAAAGGTTTGTTGAGTTTTACAGGATGACTACCCCACATATGGATGATCCTATGGCTGAAGACGATCTACCCCAGCCTACCATGGAACAAAAGCTAGATCTTATCATGCTGCAATTGGAAGAAGAGCGAAGAGCTAGGCAAGCCTTGCAAGCGCAATTGACAAAGCTACAAGGAGCGTCCACTGACAAAGAAGAACCTCAAGCTGAAGATTTGATTCGCCGTACCATCGATGCCACTCTTGAAGCACAAACCATTCGCAAGGAATCTAAGATAAGTAAACGAAGTTTCAAGTTTCGTACTTTCAATGGCATAAGAGACGGAAAGACTATTTTATCATTCATTAGCCAGTTTGATGACTATTTCCATGGGGAAACTTATCCCGAGAAAGATAAAATCAAGTGTGTTACTAACCATCTGATAGACAGAGCATCACTTTGGTGGACTGTAGTCCGCAAGAGTATAGAATGTCCTGCTACATGGGAAGATTTCAAGAAGAAGTTCATGCAAAATTTCCTTCCACCGCAATTTCATGAGAAGGCTATCAAGCAATGGGATTTACTTCAACAACGCGATCGTGAGCCTATTCCACAGTATACAGAGTGTTTTTGGAATGCACTCCTACAGCTACGCATGCTTGAAGACGTACCGGAGACGGCACATAAGCAGAAGTACATGTCTGGACTTCTTGGACATTACTACGCTGAGGTGAATATGTTCAAGCCTGCTACCCTTGAAGACGCCATCTCCTTAGCTCACGACACTGAAGATAAGTTACGCGGAAGAGATCGACGACCACAGCCATTCCAAGCAAACGGTAATTATGGATCTAAACAATTCAATTCCAATTTCAGAAGATTTAATCCAGGTCGTTTCTCATCACCATCTTTCCGCAAGAATTGGCCTAAACCACTTGCATTACCATCCACTGTCAATCCAAATCCTAAGCCTATTCAACAAGCAAATCCAAATATACCCAGACTCCTAGCCATTGCAAATAATGTGACCAAAGCCAAGCCCATAGTATACTACAAGTGTCACTAGCCAGGGCATCTCGCAGCAAATTGTCATTCAAAGAAGCCATCAGCACATATCAACTACCTTGGAGCTATGGACGAAGACGAGCATGAGGATATGCCGGATTTCACTGAAGAAGAAGATGATATTACTACTACTTCCGACACTTTACCAGGTATGCCTACTTCACATTCATTGTTGACTATGAAATGTATGGTGCATGGAAAAGAAAGAACTATATTGCATGATGACGGTCGTACCCATGACTTTATTTCAGCAAAATTGGTAAAGGAATTGAAATTGCATACTGTGCCTACGCAGTATCCCATAAAAGCTGCATTTTTAGGCACTAGGTACAATAGCACACAAGAAGTTCAAGATTTAGAAATTCAAATTGGTTCATATATTGAAAGAAGAAATTTCTTAGTTGTCCCATTACAGTCTAGCGACATTATTCTAGGAATGCCATGGAGACACCAACATAATCCCAATATAGATTATTCCACACACACAATGAATATAAATTTTCAAGGAAAATCTATTACATTATTTGGTATGCATGCATCTCATATGTTTCCACTGCTTTCGCATACTCAAGCAAAACGTGCACTACGCAAGAACACTAAATCATATCTCATTTGGGTGAATGAATTGCACGCAAAAGAAACTCATATGCACCCTCAGCATAAGGAATTTCTTGCATATTTTAAGGACTGTTTTGCAGAAGACCTACCACCAGGTTTACCTCCATCACGTCCAGAAGACCATAAGATTGACCTAATACCTGGCACACAACCACCTTGCAAAGCCCCATATAGGCACAATCAAATAGAGCAAAAAGAAATCCAGAGTCAAGTTGAAGAATTACTAAATAGAGGCTTAATTCGACCTAGCAGTTCTCCATTCGGTGCACCTGTGCTCCTAGTCAAGAAAAAGAATAATACTTATCGGATGTGTATTGACTACCGAGCATTAAACAAGATCATTGTAAAGAATAGATATCCTATACCTAGAGTTGATGACCTTATGGACAAACTGCAAGGATCTTCTATATTTAGTAAAATTGACCTTAAGTCTGGATATCATCAGGTGAGGCTTGATAGATCCGACATATTTAAGACTGCATTCAGGACACACTTTGGCCATTACGAAGTCTTAGTCATGCCATTTGGATTAACTAATGCACCTGCTACTTTTAGTAGAATGATGAACCGTATTTTTCTAAAATATCAATATTGTGTCATTGTTTTCTTTGATGATATTTTAGTGTTCAGTCAAAGTGAAAAAGAGCATTATGAGCATTTATCATTAGTTTTTCAATTACTGAAAGAAAATCAATTGTTTGCAAATCCTGACAAGAGTGAATTCTTTAAGACAGAAATAGAATATCTAGGTCATATTGTATCAAAAGAAGGAATAAAAGTTGATCCTAAGAAAATTGATGCAATATTGCATTGGCCTGTTCCTAAAAATGTACATGAATTACGCTCATTCCTTGGTCTTGCTAGTTTCTATAGGAAGTTTGTACGTAATTTCTCATTACTTGCTTTACCACTGACCAAACTTCTTAAGAAAGGCATTGTTTATCAATGGACTGAAAACCAGCTAATGACCAAACAGGAAAACCCAAATTCAGGTCGATCCTAAGTGGGAACGGCCAGGATACTTCCGCTACGTGGCAGACGCGGGAAGACCTAGATCGCAAGTCCCGTAACATTCCATGGGAGTGCCGGGCGGAGCTTTCTAGACATCCTTCCCGATGGACTGCTAAGACGTGTCCGGAATGATTCTAGCGGACACGTTACAGTTGGTATCAGAGCAAACCAACAAAGGACTTGTTTTTAGAAAATTTTAATAAGAGGAAGTAAAGCAAATGTTGTGTCCCAAACATTTCCTTACTTTGAATGCTGTCTTGCAGAATTACGAAGCATGGAACAAGTTCTTAGTGTTCCGAGTCATGTTTATGATCGCGATGCATTCCACAAATTATCGACAAAGGGTTGAGATGATGAACATCTTAGACCGTATTTACAATCCATCACCTGTGTACGTGGAATGGAGATGGATGGGTGTTACAGGGATCTATTACATAACTGCCTATCAACCTGCGTACCTTCAAATTAACTTGAAGAGAATCAAGTGGATGGAGGATTTGAAGATCGTAAAGATGTTCGTCTTTATTGAGGCTCACGCAAACGCGACCCTACAGGTTGGAGGTCGAAGGGTTAACCAGAATAAGTATGTGTACGGAGAAGTGATTCAAAGAATCCCTGCCGACCGAATCAAGGTTTTGGGGCGTCGTGAGAAGAATGGATATCGAAGGAAGAGATACCCTAATCTTCCAATGAACTATCGATTCCTGAAAATCGATGACCCCAATCCGTACTACTACTCAGTTCCTGTAGCTGAATGCAATAATATCTTATTCTCCTCGAATTAATGTATTAACTTGTTCCATCGCCCCAAGAAATAATTGTACCCCGAAAGGGCTATGTTGATATGAATGGAATAAAACTTTTTAATCAACGATTGTCTTGACTATGAATATTGATAAAAGTGATTTGGTCACTTGGCTAAAGGAATACAGGGACGTAGTTCTGAAGAGTTAACAGAACTCCCACTTCAAAGAGAAGTAGATCATGAGATCAAGCCAGTAATAGGAGTTGTGCCAATTGTGAAGAGAACCTATAGAATGTCTATATCGGAAGCAATTGAGTTGAAGGAACAACTCAAGCAGCTGTTAAACCAAGGCTACAGCAGGCCTAGCAATTCACCATGGGGAGCCCCAGTCCTATTCCAGAAAAAAGAAAGATGGGACACTTCGACTATGTATTGATTACCGTGAGTTGAATCAATCAACAGTCAAGAACAAGTACCCTATTCCTAGAATAGATGAGCTTCTTGATCGCCTTCAAGGTGCAAAGATCTTCTCCAAAATTGATCTCAGGTCAGACTACTATCAAATCAGGAGCAAGGAGGAGGATATTCCAGAAACGGCCTTCAACACTAGGTATGGACACTTTGAATTCTTCGTTATGTCATTCGGGCTTACAAATGCACCTGCCAACTTTCACTAGATTAATGCAGGATAATTTTAGACCATATTTTGATGATTTCGTGCTTGTCTTCTTCGACGACATTTTAGTCTATTCTAAACAGGAAGAAGATCATGAACCTCAACTACGGATTGTGTTGGAGACAATGAGGTCTCATAAAGTTGTATGCAAAAATGAAGAAGTGTGCATTCTTCAAACGTCAGATTGAATATCTAGGATTCATAGTATCATCAGAAGGAATATCAATAGATCCAGCCAAAGTCAGAGATATGCTTGAATGGCCAATACCAGTATCTGTCAAAGAGATACGTAGTTTCTTGGCTTGACAGGATGGTATAGGATCTTTATAAAAAACGATGCTTTGATTGCAGCACCTTTGACAGAATTATTAAGGAAGCAAATGTCCATTGCATGGTCAACTGCCGAACAAACTAGCTTTGATAGGTTGAAGCAAAGTTTGGTATCAGCACCTATTCTAAAACTTCCTGAATAAGGAGTTCGAGGTAGTAATTGATGCTAGCATTCTTGCATTGGGGTGTGTTCTTATGTAGGAAGGTCATCCAGTAGCATATTCTTCAAGGAAATTGAAGAGTCACGAAAAGAGTTATGCCACTCATGATCTGGAGTTATTGGCTGTCATCCATGCTCTAAAGCTTTGGAGACACTATCTGTTGGGAAATAAGTTCACTCTAGTAACCGATCATAAGAGTCTCAAATGGATTTTTACCCAGAACAAGCTCAATATGAGGCAACGTCGGTGGATTGAAGTATTGAAGGAATATGATTTTTAAGATCAAGTATCGACCAGGGAAAGAGAATGTAGTTAGTGATGCACTCAATCGCCAGGCATTCCTTAATTCATTAATCTTGCAAAATCTATCAATAGCTAGATCTCTAGCTACAGAGGTGTCCATGCCAAACGACCTAATACTTGAGCTAGCTAGAGAGGAAGGATGCCATGATCTAGCCTATCAAAGGGTGCTAAGGGAAGTCTCTATCAAGGATCAAGAACAAAAGCTAGAGGCTAAGTATCGTGAATTCTCTGTCAGTAGTGGACTTGTCTACTATAGGACGAGAGTATGTATATGAGCAAGCTAGTTATTAGAAGGGATTGTGCGAAGCCCATGATTCCACTTTCTTGGGACATCAAAGCTGCGAAGGATAGACAAAAGGCATACACGGATTTGAAGTGTCAAGATAGAATATTTGAGGAAGGAGACATGGTCTTCATTCACGTATGCCCAAAGATGAGTTCTATATCCTTAGGAGATTGCAGGAAGCTAAGTCCAAGGTATCGTGGACCATACGAGATCCTCAAGTGCTTAAGACCTAATGTTTATAGACTGCAACTCCTTGAAAACCTAAAGGTTCATAATGTATTCTATAACAGTCTATTGAAGAATGAAGTATGTACCTAGCCCTATTCATGTACTTGATGACCAACAAATTGTAATGCCTAGTCAAGGAATCCTTGAACTAAGGCCGGACAAGATTTTAGATGCTAGGGTGAGACAACTAAGATCCAGAACTTTGAGAGAATGCCTCGTCCAGTGGAAAGATCATCCTAAGGAGGATGCTACCTGGATGGATGAAAGCTCTCTCAATCTTCGATATCCCCAGTTTATCTCGAGATGAGGACATCTCGATTCTTCTAAGGGGAAGAGAATGTAATATTTCCGCGTACTGCCTACCGTAAATATTAACTTCCCGCTCTCATCGTAAACTCGTGCAAAGATTATCACCAGTGCCAGCAGCCATACGCAGGAAATGGAGACACTCCACCTTGCGAAAATAGGGTCGGGGATTCAAACCGGCATGGCCGCGGGAAAACAGCCTCTTGGGAGGAGGATAAGGGGATAAAGGTGAAATTATAGCAAATTTTTTTTATTATTCTCCCCAGTCGATGTGTGGCTGGGGGAAAGGGATGGGCTAGGGAAGCATGAGGATGTGGGGGAGAGGCCATGCAACTGACACGTGGGGAGGACCCCTCTCCCCCCTTGGACTATAAGAACCCCCTCTTGGGGGAATGGAAAAGGGGACAAGGCGGCAGAAGGCTACCGTGAGGGAGACGACCGTGAGGAAGGCTTGCCGTGTGAGGGAGGTGGCTCTATGGAGGAGGGACGGCCGTGGACAGAGGGGGTGCTGAGGAGGTGCCGGACGTGAAGGGAGGAGGCCCGTGCTGAAAAGGGAGGCTGCGACAGGCGACCGTGAAGGAGGATGGGGGCGCCACTCTGTCGACCATGAAGAACGAGGGACCGTGATGGGGGGCTCCTGAAGGAGAGACCGCTAAGGGCCGTGAGGAGGCGCCGTGGAGGGTCGTGAGGGCCGCCCAGTCCTGCCACCAGCGCCACGCTGCCGCCCAGTCCGCCATAGCTGCCGACAGGCCACCTCAGTCCGCCCACCACTGAATTTCGACTTTCTTTCCCCCCCGACATCACTCAGAAGCCAAGAAGCTTCTAAGGGGGGGCCTTCCTTAACCCCCCTTCCCACCACATTTCCCAAAGGGCATTCATACCCCTCCCCGGAACTTGAAGAGGAGAGGGTGAAGGCCGTAAAGACTCCCATAAGACCCTTCGAAAAGGGCTTTCGTAAAAGGACTTTGAAGGCCGCAAGCCATCCACGAATCAATTCCGTGCCAACTCGAGTTTTTCCTAAAAGAACTCCTAAAGCCCTTTGCCGCAAGCGCCATCCCGCAAAGAAGTCTTCCGCATACGAGGAAAGGCAAAGGTCGGAAGGCTGCAAGCCAAGGCAAAAAGTTGAAATCCATAAAGGCTAACTGGAGATCGAATTCGCGATGGCCTCTAGAAAGATCACAAGGTGCGATGCGGGAGGTTCACCCCGAGCATACGTGGATATTTTCCGGAGTCCGCAAGTCCAAGTTTTATCTATTTGGATTCCACACAAAAGTATTGAAATTATTTACGATAACTTCACGAATTAGGAAGCACTCATGCATGTTCGAATTCAACTAGTCAAGTTAAATGCAATTGGAAAATGAATTGGCTATTTGAACATTTATTAGCGATAGCTTAAGATATGACAATTGATCATTGGTACGTTCAATGGAGTTAATGAAAAGAGCATAAGGTGTCTATGCATTTGCAGGACCTTATTAGTAAGTTTCCTTTTGTGTATTCAAAAGTGACGAGCCTAGGACAACTGTCGCCTCATTACAAGGTTGAAACTATTGAGGTACACCTTTTTACTAGGCATGGAAAGATTAATGGCATGTCCCATTTTTAGATAGATCTTCCTTGTAATGATTCAGGAGGAAAAGTTAACACCCATAAGATGTTATTCAAAAAGGAATAGAAGGGCACGAAAATGATCTATGGACTTGCAAGTGGCATGATTATTTGATGTAAGTCCTAGTAGGACCTAGGAAAGTTAGTGTTCAGATTATCAGGCATTTTTACTTTGCCAAGGAAGATAGGGTTATTGTGAACCATGTGATGCGTAGAAGCAGTGAATCGCATGTTTATACGTATTGGTGTAGTTGTAACTGTTGTTCTCCATTAAATCTAGTTTATTACCTTTGGGAAAGGTTCATCCTTGTCGCAGGACAAGTATATTGTGTGTCTAAATCACATAAACCACACGGGATTCATATGGGCATGGTTCAGTCGATATGATAAGTATCCCAAGTGCTAACTAGGGTTTAGTGCGATAAGAATTCGACCTAGTTTTACACTTGTTGCCAAGTCAAAACCCGCAAACCCAAAGATCTTACACACATTCACTAAATGTTGAGTCAATTGGATACTCATGCATAAAATGATCTAAGGTTTCATCCTAAGGATCACTCGTACAGATGATGAAACTCCGACTGAGTTGGAAATTCCTAGGGCCGTGGGCCAATATAATTAGGAATGGATTGGGTAAGAAGATACCCTAAACCCTGCTACTCGGCTAGAGGTAATTCCGTGGCCGGAGGACGCCATTCAGTGGGTGGAATGATCCCGTGGAATGATGCAACGCATGTGCAAAAAGGTTGCAACATCGTATAGACTTGAGATTTGTCCACAAGAGAGTTTTGTCATCTCTCGAAATGAGGTTGGCAAGTTATTGAAAGAATTTAACATACAAGAGGATGAGTAATCATCCTGTTACTCACTTTTCTTGGGGGATAACTGCCAAGGAAAAGGAAAGGTTAGGTGTTTGCCTTGAAGCAAATGACCAGACAATAAACTAAAGCGACATGGTCGCTGGATCTTGCCACAACAAAACCTAAAGTATTGGTAGGGTATGACCCTAACCCAAGAATGATAGGAATCTTGCCAAGTTGCAATTGATTCCGGATCGAATGCGGGTTGCATTCGGAGAAAAGGAGTCACTCCTTAACAGTTTGCTAGCTAAACGACCATTGAAATTGATTGTGCTTGTAACAGTTAGAAAGGACTGTTTGCATTGTTTGCTCAATGAATTAAAGGATGAAAAGATATCTAATACTTCAGGTTGAAGCCTGAAGGGAGGGGCAGCTTCAGTTACCCCCAAGTGCCTGCCTGACCCTAACCAAGGGGATTGTTAGCCGCGCCGGGAACGTGGACCGAACCCGCCGCGAGAGGTCTCTCCGTTGAGTTCTACTTGGAGCAGGAGAACGCTTGGGTGCCAGGGGGGGCTCTGGCTGTAAATCCCTCGCCTTCCAGGCCCTGCACAAGAGACTAACGTGACTCGGGATTGGATCTCGAGGCCCGCATACTAGTCTAGGGGCGGAAACTTGGATTAGTGATCCCTGGTGGATTACTGGATAGCCTTCGGGCGGATTATGAATACGCCTACGGGCGGAAACTCCTTGTATTTCAAAGATAAAAGGATAAAATGATAATAAAGGAGTTGTTTGACATTGTCTTCTTTATGTCCTGTGATAAGATTACGTGAAGGAACCAGTGCTTAACAGGGCTAATCAAGGAAGCTGTTTGTATATGTCAAACTAATGTGGTAGGTAATTACATAACTAAAACAAACCGAGGAAAGTGCGGAGGATGGACCATGGGTCCGTCCTATGGATGGGTGGTCCCGGTTAGCCGGGAACTTTTCTCAAAGTCTTCGACGAGCAGCAGGTTAATCTTCAGCATCAAAGCGAATAACGAAGACGATGACCTAGAGTTACATCCTACCCAATTTACGCTGTTTTAGGGGAACGGAATGGGACTATGCCTTATGGCAGAGAGGTCGAACCTTGCATCCCTCTCGTTTCCCATTCTCCTTGAACCAAGTGCAGCGAGAATCCGCTTCGGACCGGGCGCTTCTGCGTAAAGTAGTTCGCTCGGGTCTGACGCTAGTTGTTGTTAGCTAATGACCAAACAGGAAAACCCAAATTCAGGTCGATCCTAAGTGGGAACGGCCAGGATACTTCCGCTACGTGGTAGACGCGGGAAGACCTAGATCGCAAGTCCCGTAACATTCCATGGGAGTGCCGGGCGGAGCTTTCTAGACATCCTTCCCGATGGACTGCTAAGACGTGTCCGGAATGATTCTAGCGGACACGTTACAGAGACGAGGAATAAGGAGAAGAGGAAGGGAGAGAAAGGAGGAGGAGAGAAGAAGAGAAGGAGGAGAAGAAGAAGAGGAAGAGGAGAGGGAGAGAAGAAGTGAAGGAGAGAGAGAGAGAAGGAAGGAGAAGAAGAGAAAAAGAAGAAAAAGACAAGGAGAGAGAGAAGAGGAAGAGGAGAGGGAGAGAAGAAGAGAAGGAGAGAGAGAAGAGAGAAGGAGAAGAAGAGAAAAAGAAGTAGAAGAGGAACAGGAGAGGGAGAGAAGAGAAGTTATGTATGTTTGGCATTGCATTGTTTGGCCTTAGATTCCTTGTGAACCTGCGTACCACTTCCTTCTGCCAAGGCCAGAGCGGTCGAATACCTCAAGGGTTGCAAGACCAAGAACGCACAAGGATGGCACCCAAGAGATGAGGAGCACAAGTGCTCAAGTTGCAAACGGAGCTAGGAACATATCCAACGTAAGCAGAGACATGAATACCACCAACCCTCTAGCAACTATAGCTCATATTCATGTTGTACCAAGATTTAGATTCTTCTTACGCATCTTGAATTCTTAAATAGAGGTAGAATTGCATATATTTACCATTAAAGGGCTTAGAATGGGTTGATCTTCTACCCTAAATGGGTAGTCATGATTAATGAAGGTCAAGGTGAAATCACTCTTGGGGGGGTCACTCATAAATATATGATATATAACGTGAGTTCAAAATAAGGGATTTTTAAAATACATTTTTTTATACATTTTTTACATATAGAAGGGTGTGATATAAAGGGATTACTTACAGATTGAATAGAAAAGGGTAATATTTTATTCAAAAAAATTCATAGATTAGGATATTTATAAATAGACCATGAACGCACGTTGTATAGAGGATATATATATAGTTAACCCGCAAGAAATCACTTAGTTCATTTAAAGGATCTAGAAGGAATTTGTTAAATTGACCTTGCGAAGCCCTAACGCAAGGGGGAGAGCGAACTTTAGGGTAGTTGATTTATGCTAAGCATGTTACTTGGAACTGTTGAAATGGTTTCTAAGGAAGGTTGATCTTGTTAAACATGGATTGTTGATCCAAGTTATGCTTGGTTGTTTGAAAAGGTTGTAAAAGTGTTTTGATACATCCAAGTTAAATTCTGGTTATGCATGCAATGGGATTGCAATGCCTTGAAGTAAGAAGTTTAGCATTCAACTATTTGTTAATGTGGTTTTGGATGTTAACCCGAGTGGGGTGTGGTTGATGATTTCATGGCCGGGTCTGTGATGATTGATAGCCATGGGAACAAAAGGGATGTTTTCCCTAGTAAATGTTATTAAGCTGGTTGCTTCAGCTATGGTTGATTTCCTAAAGGGATAATTAAGGAATGATAGTGCTAGCTACCCCTCGCGAACCGCCAAACCCCTAACCAAGGGGGTTATGAATCCGCGCCAGAAATGTGGACCGAACTCGTTGCAAGAGGTCTCTCCATGGAAATTACTTGGCGTAGGAGGACGCTTGGGTGCTAGTGGGGGCTTTGGTCGTAAATCCCAATGCCTCCAGGCCCTACACAAGTGTTCTACATTACTCGAGATGGGATCTCAAGGCCTTGATACTAGTTACAAGGTGGAATCTTGGTAGGATAAACCTTCGGGTTTATTGCCAGGAGATGAAAGGATTTTTTTGATGAGGCAGAAAGGAACACTTAATTCTCCTATATGGGTGCGAGAAAAAAATTAATCTGAAGATATGTTAAGGAAGTGTTTGATCTTGTTTTATCTTTTCTTCGTGTCTGTGCCCTAAATTACGTAAAGGAACTTGTGATTAATAGGTTAATTAAGGAAGTTACTTTTATGTGTCAAATATAATGTGGTAGGTAATTAGATAACTAAAACAACCCCCGAGGGAAGCGTGGTGGATGTGACCAATGGGTCTATCCTACGGAAGGGTGGTCTCAGTTAGCCGAGAACTTGATGGACTGCTAAGACGTGTCCCTCAATTTGAGGAGTGGGACCCAGATGATAGCATGCATTGACTTGTCCATAAAATCATTGGGAACCACTATGCCAAGTAGAACTGGAGCAGATGAGGCTGCAATCACTACAACATTCACTGCATCAACCCCTAGGCATTTCATGTCCATGAGTTCCACATGCATGGCTACTACTAGGCATTCAAATTTAAGGGCCTTTGGATGATGGGGCACCTTATCAAGAAGCTCCAGTGAGATGCTCTTATTATGGCATCGTTCGTGTGAAGTATCATGTTGCTCATAAGGATGCGCATGCTACTCATAGTAATGATCAAGTGGCTGATGATATCGATCTCTCCGCTGCTGATAATGATGTTGTACATACTCGTATACATTTTCATGATGTTGTCCATGTACATAAGGTTGTCTAGATGGTTGTCCATGTATGTGACCAAAATGTAGCTCATAAGAACATACATAGTCATCAAATGCATGGTGATCCTCAAAATATGCACAATCATCATATATATGCTGACAATAAGTACACACATGATGATGTTGCCTTTGCACATCCAAACCATACCAGCGGTCATGGTACTCATAATTTCCATGAGAATGCCCATGCTGCTCCTCATAATCATGTTGATCTTTTCTTTTAGTTGTAGCCATTTGAGCAACTTGAGTCATAAGGGTTGCAAGTTTGTCCTTGATTGCCTTGGTTTATATGTTGGTGAAACTGAGATGGTTGAGATCACTTGGTCCATCTTAGACATGAATTGATTGTGTTGCTCAATTAGTTGGTTGTGGCTCTAGTTAAAAGAGCTTCTTGTTGCCGTAGAGTAGCATTCAATGCATTTATTTGGGTATGCCAAGAGTGAGAAAAGGAATTGGAACAATGATCGAGGACTGATTTGTTTTTGCAAATATTATTGTCTCTTTGTTGGTGCATTTTATCGATCAAGTCCTTATGCCTTTCTGCATCCCTTTCATGAAGCCTCTGCGAAGTGTGGAGCAAAGCTCTACATTCTTGGGTCATTAATGTTTCTTTTATCCTTGTCCCTTACCATTGAAGGTGCAGTCCACACAAACCCCTGGTCACAAAATCTGAGATAACTTTGACTAGGGGAATCTAATCGGAAAATTTTTTTATTCAAAACGGAGAGGAGAGTGCCCTCTAGGATCCTACATAAAAAAATTTATGACAGAAAGTTGGGCCATCACCTACTCGAAAATGGCAAGTACACAAATCAAAATGGCTGGTATACAAATCAAAAATTAAAAACACACGGTAAGATTGGTGGAAGTGACAACAAATACAATGCAAAGGGAAAGGAACACCGGATTGGATGCCATGCATTCATGTCGTATTTGCAAATAGTGACTATCTCGCTCATCGTATTTTAAGGGCCCCTCTCGTAGTAATTGATAGGTAGATTAGGATCCCAACGGCAGTGATACATATGGCATGAATGGAGTTGAGTGGCAGATTAAAGGTCATGCCGTTGCGCCATATTTGCAAATCCCAAGTGGCACGACCAATACGACACGAACAGAGGAGAGCACAATATTGATAAGTTGTCCTCACGCTGTATCTACAAATCCCAAGTGGCAAGGCTGACATGACGTGAAGAGAGAAGATCACGATATCGGATAAGATGTTCTCACGGTGTATCTGCAAATCCCCAATGGCAAGACCGATACAGTGTGAAGAGAGGAGTACCAATAAGATATCCTCGCACCATATCTTCGAATGAAGGGTAGATACGCCACGGAAGGAGCAAGGGGCGGGATCACACATGACGTAGTTGCACCGTATCTGTGTCTGCATACTGGAGAGAACATACAACACTGAGCCAAAATGCAGATATGGTGCCAATAGAGCAAAGTGCAGGATGGTAGATAACCTATTTACACTGTATTGTGCAATGCACATATGATACAAGAGGATACTAAAGTCACACACCGAACGTATTTGCGTCGTATTGTTGGCTTGGATCCTAGAAAGTGCAGCTCTATCCTAGCTATTCAACGTTTGTTATCAATCCTAGCTATATTTGATCTCCTCCTGCTATTCTATGTTTGTTATCATGTCATATTCCACTCAACGATGTAGAAGAGCTAGTATTGTTATGTCATATTCCACTCAACGATGTAGAAGAGCGAGTATTGTTATCCCATCTTATCGGCTCTATCGATTCACGCAGTATTGTGCACCCTTTGATACGAAGCGAGTGGGCTTAATCCTTATGACGGGAATTATCTTTTCACATCCTATCATGGATTCTCCGATGATACCAAGCAAGCTGTCATTTGTTGTGTAGTTGTGTGCACCTTTTCGTGCCGTATTGTGCTTCTACCCATGTTCAAACCAAAGGATCTTGTAGGCTCCCAAGAGGTAGCCACCCCTAAGACGAAAAGAAGAAGATTGTCTTCAGGGTGAAGGGCCTCTAGTTGTCTTGCCTTTTCCCCTCAAATTTCCACAGCTTCTTCCTTGTGTTAAACAACGAGAGTGGGAATGCCTAGAAAGTCTCCAGTTAAGGGCAAGTCACCATTGAGGGTTCCTGGATTGTCTCATATCATAGAGGTTTCTCCCTTAAAAAGGCTCTTAGATTTTTTTCTTCAGAATGGCATGGAGTTATCTTACTATGGAACTAGAAATGATATTTTCAATCGTCATTGTGATATTGACCATGACTTGAACTCTTGCAAGAAGTTTTTTGTGGAGAAGTTTGCTGAGTTTGAAGATCTTGCATCTCCTATGGTTGAAAAGGATGCAAAGGAATATGTTGAGATACCTATCGGGAGCTCAGCTTAAGAGAAGGCTTTGTTTTAAAGGAAGTGTACATCTCATTCTCTTAACAGATTTTGTGCACCAGATTTGTTTTGTTCTGCTCATTCTAGGAAATGTAGGCTTATGTCAAAAGCAGTTGCATTCATTGCATATACTCTTGTTAAATATCACTACAAGGGAATGGGACAATAGCGACGCCGATTAGCGACGGTGGATATCGGTGTCGCTATAGGCATCGCTATTAGCGACGCCGCAGGGAAAAAAAGCGCGGCCGAAACCAGAGCACCGTTTTCATTTTCTTTTCTTTGCCTTTTGAGAGCGAGAGCGAGGGAGAGAGCGAGGGAGAGAGCCAAGGCTTTGTGAGAGAAGAAGAGGAAGAGACTTGCTGCCGCCGCTGCCGCCGCCACCGCCACCGCCGTTGTTCGCGAAGGAGAGGAGGAGCCCTCGTTGCAAAGAGAAGCCACCCACGCTCGCCATATCTCATTGGTGAGTCTTCCTCTCTCTTTCTTTTACTTGTTGAAGATTTAAATCGTTCTCTTTTGTTTGTTTAGGAGAGGAAATGAAAGAGAAGGAGAGGGAGAGGGAGAGAGAGGGAGAGAAAGAGAGGGAGAGGGAGAGAAAGAGAGGGAGAGTGCATTCTCTCTCTCTCTCTCTCTCCCTTTTGCTTGTTTAATGTTTAAATTACTTTCTTTTTTGCTTGTTTAGGAGAGGAAACGAGAGAGTAAGAGAGAAAGAGAGGGAGAGAGAGAGGGAGAGGGAAAGAAAGAGAAAGAGAAATAGAGGGAGAGGGAGAGGGAGGGGGAGGAAATAGGAGAGGGAGAGAAAGAGAAAGAGAGGGAGAAGGAGGGAGAGTGCATTCTCTCTCTCCCTCCCTGTCCCTTTTGCTTGTTTAATGTTTGAATCACTTTATTTTTTGCTTGTTTAGGAGAGGAAATGAGAGAGAAAGAGAGTGAGAGGGAGAGGAAGGGGAAGGAAATGAGAGAGGGATAGGAAGAGAAAGAGAGGGAGAGTGCATTGTATCTCTCCCTCTCCCTTTTGCTTGGAGTATGTTTAAATCACTTTATTTTTTGCTTGTTTAAGAAATGAGAGAGAAAGAGAGAGAGAGAGAGAGAGGGAGAAAAAGAGAAAGAGAGGGAGAGGGAGAGGGAGGGGGAGGGGAAGGAAATGAGAGAGGGAGAGAAAGAGGGAGGGGAAGGGAGAGGGAGGGAGGGAGAGGGAGAGGGAGAAAGAGGGAGGGAGAGGGAGAGGGAGGGGGAGGGAGGAAATGAGAGAGGGAGAGAAAGAGAACGAGAGGGAGAGGGAGAGGGTGAGAGAAAGAGAGGAAGAGAGGGAGAGGGAGAGAAAAAGAGGGAGAGGGAGGGGAAGGAAATTTAAGATAATATACGTATTGATAATGGTATGCAATGTGCTTTGCATACGGCCACGTACTTCATCAAAATGAACCCAAAATTATTGTTATAGAAGAAGAAACCCTTAAATTGAGTATAGGATAATTTCTCTCAGGTCTTATGACTATGAGTAGAATTGATTGAAATAAATTTAATTATTATAGTTATAAAATTTCATAGATGGCGCGCATTAATTTTAAAATGAATTACTTATACTCAAAGCCGAGATATAACAAAAAATTATCTACCGGGACAAACAAATCATTGAGCATGATACAAGCCGAGATATAACATCGGAAAATCTCTCGACTACTATATACAATGCAAGGTTTATGGTCAACTTGCAACTTGACGTACATCTTCATAAAGCTATACATTTAAGCCTCATTTGCTGTAATGTAGATAAGATGGCAAACGAAGAAGGTCTTATTGTTCAAGACCGTGAGTCGTATCTTAATCAGCGTGTCCCATGTCCTTGTTCTCAATGCAAGTTGGCAATTAGACGAAAACACCGATTGTCTATAGAACACGTACGACGATTTGGCGAGTTTCAATCTGAGATCATTGATCAGGCAATTGCAGATTTTCAGCAAACGGTAATTTGAAGTTAGCATTTTTCATGCATTGTACTCTTTGGCTAATTGAAAACCATACACAATAAGATTGGGTCTTGTTGGCAAATTTTGTATCCAGGGGGGTGATGTCTCGACCCAAGGGGGAGTGCACCCTTTGCGGCCAATTAGAAGAGTTCGTGGACGTGCGATGGATGGATTGCTTGAGCCAATCGACTACTCGCAAGGCCCATCTATACAGTCAATGCCAGAGGAGACAGACAACCTTCCCGACTTGCCTACAATCTTGGAGCCTGAGATGGAAGCAATGATCGATGCATTGATTCCCATGGATGTTGAGACATCTGACCCGCTTAGAGAGGAAGCATCCATACCATTATATGATGGGTGCCGAGTATCTTGGTTGAAGACATTGCTTGCACTCTTAAGTGTGCAAGCAAAATACGGTTGGAGCGATACGAGTGTGACTGAGTTATTCAGGTACCTTGCACACAGACTTCATTGTTTTTTTTAAAAAACAGTATTATTGCAAACATGGATGGATTTTTCAAGGTGTTTTATGATTTTTTCAAGTTATTGAAATATCATATTTTGCCACCTGCAAACACCATGCCTGAGTCTCGTGATGATGCACGACATGTTTTACGGAAGCTTGGCATGGACTACAATAACATCCATGCATGTATCAACCACTGCATATTGTTTCGAGATGAATATGAGACTATGGAGACATGTCCAAAGTGTGGTGCTCACAGGTATCGATAGGACTTGCAAGGGCAGACCATCCCTCAAAAAGTCCTCAGACACTTTCCGCTTATCCCCCGCATAAACCACATGTTTCGCACGTCTGCCATGGCAAGCTTGACAATGTGGCATGTGCAGAATAGGTCCACGGATGGAGTGCAACGAATATCAGCAGATTCGCGCGCATGGAGTCACATTGACTCTACCTTCCCAGGCTTTGCGCGAGAGCCAAGGAATCTTCGGCTCGGTCTCGCCATGGATGGTGTGAACCCATTCGGTTTGCGCTCGCTTCTTACAATGTGTGGCCTATAGTGCTTGTCAACTACAACATTCCTCCATGGATTTCTACGAAGAAAGGACATCTCATCCTTAGCTTGCTCGTCCCAGGCCGCTACAAAGTAAAAAATATGAACGTGTATCTTCGTCCATTAGTCGATGACCTTAAGATTTTGTGGGAGGAGAGGGTCACGTTGCAAGATATGAGCAGGTGCGATGGTCGGCGGTTAGCCAACATTTGAGCCATTCTCATGTGGACGATGCATGACTTTCCGGGATTGGGAGAGTGCTCAGGTGAGCAGACCTTTATTCTCGCCGGTAATATCTATATTTTATTTCATTCAATCAAGTATTCACTAGGTCGTGGATCGCCTTGCAGGTCTCGTTACCTCAGGTTATCATGCATGTCCATTGTGTGGGCCACAGTTAGACTCCCGAAGGTCACGAACCATGAAGAAGATGGTATATCAAGGACACGCCGCTTTCTTGCCGGAGGATCATGAACTCAAGGAAGGTTTTCTTGGACGACCTCCAGCACGTATGAACGCTGCAAGCTGGTACGAGCTGAAAATGGTAAACCCGGAATCACATCCAAATGGAATGCGACGGTTCTCAGTTTTCTACAAGTTGTCATATTGGACCCACTTACAGATCAACCACTTGTTGGATCCCATGCATATTTTCAAAAATGTGGGCAGCTTGCTATGGGACCACATCACAGGAAAGAGAGACACTATAGGGTCACGAATGGATTTAAAGGAGGTAGGTAAGATGGAGGCGCTTTGGCCGCAGTCGAGTGCTGAAGGGGGAGTAGAGCTTCCTCGCGCTCCCTGGGTTTTGTCTACCAAAGAAGAGCGCATTGTGAAGCAAGTAATCAAGTCTATCCGCACTCCGACGGGTATAATACGTTCTCTCAGGTCCGCATTTTCTAAAGATGACCAAATGTCTAGGCTAAAATCCCATGATTGGCATAAGATATGTCAGGTTTGTGAACAGAATGGATTTTAATTAGGGTGGACATTTTGAAATTTGAAAAGTGACCATTATTCTTAATGCTTTCTCATTTGTGGCAGTTTGTCCTACCGATCGCGATCGCGGGATGCCTAACTCCAGAAATTCGCGGGGCCATTTACAAGTTGTCGACTTTGGTGCAATGGATCTCACAGAAAGAGATTAAGACGTCCTCTATTGAATCCGCAAGGCGGGGAGCAGTTGAGATGGTCTGTCTCTTTGAGAAATACCTGCCCACTAGCATGCTCACGATACAAGTTCACCTTCTTGTGCATCTTGTGGACGAAGTGGAGATTGCTGGACCTATCCATATGCGATGGATGTTCTTCTTGGAGCACTTCATGAAAACCCTGAAAGGCTTTGTGCGACAACGAGCTCGTCCGGAAGGTAGCATGGTGGAAGGTTGGTTGGTGTTAGAGGCGTTAGTGCATATCTCACAATGGCTACCAACGGTGGAACCAGACAATGAAATGCTATGGACGCTGAAGGACGATGACAGGCTGACTGGAGATGTGGTGGCTGAAAATGGGGTAGAAAAAAGAATGGATACCTCAATGGAAGAGAAGGTGAATCGTTTTGTATGTTGCACCATGCCTCCATGGAGACGTGGCTCGCCAAGTACGAGATTGCAAGGCAAGATCGAGAGGAAGCGCGAGTTGAATTTCGACGCAGTACGCGTCATGGACCGATTCGATATCTCGAAGGCATGGAGGAGATACCGCGGTTTATGTCAACACGATGGTTGCATGGAGCCTTGACCGCAGCATCCAGCGAAGGGACAGAGGTCTCAATGGAGGAGTGGGAGTTCTCGAGGGGATGTAGTCCAAAGGTAATGAGGGGTTTAGAATGTGTCATATCTAAATTTGCTTGCTACATCTAATTTGAGTGTTTCAATGTGCAGTACAAAATATATAGTGCAGCGTGGTCGCGCGAATGACATTTTCGGGTGGAGCGTATTGACCAAATGCACTCCACAATGGACTGTGGTGTCATGGCAAGGTTTGAGCAAGAGAGCCGGCGACGAGCAACGGATCCGAACACGGTTGTGGATGAGATGGAGTATTTTGGGAACTTGCAAAGTATTATTACGGTGGATTACCGTAGCTTCTCCATGATAATATTCGATGTGCAATGGTTCAAAGTGGTACTTGGAGGAGCTGGCGCAACAATTCGACAAGGTCCATCTGGATTTCTTGAAATAGATTCCGAAAAAAAATGGATGGATTTGCGCGACACCTTTGTGTTGCCGGCCCATTGTGAACAGGTACAACTAGTCATTTGCTTGCTAATTGTAATACGACATGGTTTATGTCACAATGATTTGAAGCCGCTTTGTAAGTGTTTGTGAACAGGTAATCTTCTATCCAAATCTCTAACAACCTCGATGGTGGTATGTTATACCTTCAACTCCTCGAGGTGCGAGAGTATACAATCAAAGTGATGTTTCAGGCATAGATGAAGAAAATATGCAAATAGAGGGATCGAAATTACAAGGGGTGGAGGCCACCGCAAGCTTGGAGCCCGCATCGGCTAACAATGATGGAAATACAAAAGTCGTAGAATTTTTTGAGAACGAGGCAGACTCGTTCTTTTGTGGTGACATGTCTATCGACCTTCCAGTGTATGCAGAGTTGTGTCAGGAGATTAACATGGGACCATAGAATACTTCATTCTTGGAGAATTGTATTACTCAATTCGTTGTTTAGATCTTCCATAAAGGTAGATAAGATATGCATTTTAAGAGGGATTTTTCAAAAATGATTTATATTAATGTGCTTTGTATAGTTTAAATTGATTATTCTAACATCATTTTTTATCTGTGCAGGTATCGACATTTTCAGGATAAGTCGAGGGATGAGCAATGAGGAGTTTCAGGAGATGATGGCACGCATGTCTCCAGATCAGCTCGCGAGATTCAGAGAGATGGCAGATCAGGAGCTGTCTCATTCTTCATCAGGGTGCTCTGCTAGATCTGATGCCAGGAGGCATATTCCACGGTGGATTCCGTGAGGTTTTACGGTGGATTCCGTAAACTTAGATGACCGGGGCTCATACGCAAAGAGGATTCTTTGTGCGAGAAGTTGATGGGGACGCCTGTCCTTTTCGGGCGTTTCATTAATTTAGTGTGTACATGGGTGATTCCATAGCGGGTGATTCCGCAAAATGCATATTAAATTAATAAACGTTTATGAGTTTAGAGTGTGCACTCCTAATAAATTAAGGTTAGAATTTATTTCTAACCAGTTGATTTATTTATGTAGCTGAAGACTGCTAGGTATTCACTTTTGTCGGTTTAATTGTGTTATTTTACTAACGATTGTGAATGCTTCAGTTGATGTGTAGAGATAGCAGCAGTGGCGGAGGAAAGCATTGGAGTCTAGCGGGTTTTCGACCTTTGGACTATATTTTGATAGGCGCCATGCCTATATTTTGTTATGTCTATAGAGACATCGATTATTTATTATTATTTTGTATGCGCTTATGCGCCTGGATATGTTATTTCTATTTGGACATTGAGATTGGGCGTGCCAGACTCTATGGGCACCGTCCATTAGCTTTATTTTCTTATTTTTGGTAGAAAGCAAACTCAAAAGCTAAAAGCTTGTCATATTTTTGTAATTGGGCTATTTTTGAGCATGAAGATTGGAAATATACATTAAATACATGCTTTGTGAAGCGCTCACACAAGGCATGGGGGAGATTGAACCCAATTTGTCTCTTGCCTCATGTCGTGCTTGCTTTTACATGGGTTTTTGTGCTAAAAAGTAGAGTACTTTGTTCTTGGGGACCTTCCGGGATTCACCACGTGAGCTATCTGCGACTGATCTGCGCACCAGTGGTATCAGAGCGGAGCAGAGATCAAGAGCTTCCAATCGCTACCAATCTCGGGCGAAGGCGGAGCTCCAGGAACAAACAGCCTCTACAGTCAATCTCGTCGTGAACCGTCGATACAGGCAGACTTCTGGCGATCAAGAACCCCTGTTTCCACTGTCAGATCGCGAAGGACCAATCTCTGCAGGCGGAGGACCACGCATCCAACTCCTTCATCAAGTCGTGGAGTTACAGAGATAAGCTTCATGGTTTTTTTCTCAAAATTTCTTTCAATTAAGCTTAAAAGAAAGCTTATGAAGCTTGGAAATCAATAAGAAAACAAATCGATCCATCCTGGAGAAGCCCGAAAATTCCGCGTGGGAAAAAACGCCCCCCCCCCCCCCACGAAAATTGACGACGTGTTGCCATACTTCTTCCTTCCATAACTTAAGCTTATTAAGCTTAAGCTTAATTCATTAAGCTTAAGTCACTCCATACTTTGCAAGTTATACAGGGCAGAGAAGTCGATATACTCCGGGTCTCGCACTCCAGAAGTCAAGTTCAGTAAGTCACTTGGAATCAAGTTCTGCAAGTCGGCCTAAGTCCAGCAAGTCAATAACCCTGCAAGTCTGCTAAGTCTGCAACTCTGCAAGTCAAACTAAATCAGAACTGACTAGTGCTTAAAGCTCATAGAAGACTTGTTCGTATGCAAAAACTCTGAACTGGAAAGTTGTTCGCAGCAAGCTGTTCTACCTATCTACAAGTTCGTTGAAGTACTTTCAGCAAACGGAGACAGAAATATTGCAGAATTTCTGAAAATTGAAGAAGAAAATACCCAAAAATACATAGCCTTGTAACCCCAAATTTGAGCTACGCTCATCCCGCTAACTGATTTTGAGTGAGAAAGGTTTGTTGAGTTTTACAGGATGACTACCCCACATATGGATGATCCTATGGCTGAAGACGATCTACCCGAGCCTACCATGGAACAAAAGCTGGATCTTATCATGCTCCAATTGGAAGAAGAGCGAAGAGCTAGGCAAGCCTTGCAAGCGCAATTGACAAAGCTACAAGGAGCGTCCACTGACAAAGAAGAACCTCAAGCTGAAGATTTGATTCACCGTACCATCGACGCCACTCTTGAAGCACAAACCATTCGCAAGGAATCTAAGATAAGTAAACGAAGTTTCAAGTTTCGCACTTTCAATGGCATAAGAGACGGAAAGACTATTTTATCATTCATTAGCCAGTTTGATGACTATTTCCATGGGAAAACTTATCCCAAGAAAGATAAAATCAAGTGTGTTACTAACCATCTGATAGACAGAGCATCACTTTGGTGGACTGTAGTCCGCAAGAGTATAGAATGTCCTGCTACATGGGAAGATTTCAAGAAGAAGTTCATGCAAAATTTCCTTCCACCGCAATTTCATGAGAAGGCTATCAAGCAATGGGATTTACTTCAACAACGCGATCGTGAGCCTATTCCATAGTATACAGAGCGTTTTTGGAATGCACTCCTACAGCTACGCATGCTTGAAGACGTACCGGAGACGGCACATAAGCAGAAGTACATGTCTGGACTTCTTGGACATTACTACGCTGAGGTGAATATGTTCAAGCCTGCTACCCTTGAAGACGCCATCTCCTTAGCTCACGACACTGAAGATAAGTTACGCGGAAGAGATCGACGACCACAGCCATTCCAAGCAAACGGTAATTATGGATCTAAACAATTCAATTCCAATTTCAGAAGATTTAATCCAGGTCGTTTCTCATCACCATCTTTCCGCAAGAATTGGCCTAAACCACCTGCATTACCATCCACTGTCAATCCAAATCCTAAGCCTATTCAACAAGCAAATCCAAATATACCCAGACTCCCAGCCATTGCAAATAATGTGACCAAAGCTAAGCCCATAGTATACTACAAGTGTCACCAGCCAGGGCATCTCGCAGCAAATTGTCATTCAAAGAAGCCATCAGCACATATCAACTACCTTGGAGCTATGGACGAAGACGAGCATGAGGATATGCCGGATTTCACTGAAGAAGAAGATGATATTACTACTACTTCCGACACTTTACCAGGTATGCCTACTTCACATTCATTGTTGACTATGAAATGTATGGTGCATGGAAAAGAAAGAACTATATTGCATGATGACGGTCGTACCCATGACTTTATTTCAGCAAAATTGGTAAAGGAATTGAAATTGCATACTGTGCCTACGCAGTATCCCATAAAAGCTGCATTTTTAGGCACTAGGTACAATAGCACACAAGAAGTTCAAGATTTAGAAATTCAAATTGGTTCATATATTGAAAGAAGAAATTTCTTAGTTGTCCCATTACAGTCTAGCGACATTATTCTAGGAATGCCATGGAGACACCAACATAATCCCAATATAGATTATTCCACACACACAATGAATATAAATTTTCAAGGAAAATCTATTACATTATTTGGTATGCATGCATCTCATATGTTTCCACTGCTTTCGCATACTCAAGCAAAACGTGCACTACGCAAGAACACTAAATCATATCTCATTTGGGTGAATGAATTGCACGCAAAAGAAACTCATATGCACCCTCAGCATAAGGAATTTCTTGCATATTTTAAGGACTGTTTTGCAGAAGACCTACCACCAGGTTTACCTCCATCACGTCCAGAAGACCATAAGATTGACCTAATACCTGGCACACAACCACCTTGCAAAGCCCCATATAGGCACAATCAAATAGAGCAAAAAGAAATCCAGAGTCAAGTTGAAGAATTACTAAATAGAGGCTTAATTCGACCTAGCAGTTCTCCATTCGGTGCACCTGTGCTCCTAGTCAAGAAAAAGAATAATACTTATCGGATGTGTATTGACTACCGAGCATTAAACAAGATCATTGTAAAGAATAGATATCCTATACCTAGAGTTGATGACCTTATGGACAAACTGCAAGGATCTTCTATATTTAGTAAAATTGACCTTAAGTCTGGATATCATCAGGTGAGGCTTGATAGATCCGACATATTTAAGACTGCATTCAGGACACACTTTGGCCATTACGAAGTCTTAGTCATGCCATTTGGATTAACTAATGCACCTGCTACTTTTAGTAGAATGATGAACCGTATTTTTCTAAAATATCAATATTGTGTCATTGTTTTCTTTGATGATATTTTAGTGTTCAGTCAAAGTGAAAAAGAGCATTATGAGCATTTATCATTAGTTTTTCAATTACTGAAAGAAAATCAATTGTTTGCAAATCCTGACAAGAGTGAATTCTTTAAGACAGAAATAGAATATCTAGGTCATATTGTATCAAAAGAAGGAATAAAAGTTGATCCTAAGAAAATTGATGCAATATTGCATTGGCCTGTTCCTAAAAATGTACATGAATTACGCTCATTCCTTGGTCTTGCTAGTTTCTATAGGAAGTTTGTACGTAATTTCTCATTACTTGCTTTACCACTGACCAAACTTCTTAAGAAAGGCATTGTTTATCAATGGACTGAAAACCAACAGAAATCCTTTGATTTACTCAAACGTGCATTGACCAATGCCCCTGTTCTACAATTGCCTGACTTTAACAGACCATTCTTTCTAGTTGTGACTGATGCTAGCGGAACAGGAATAGGAGCTGTGCTAATGCAAGACAACCATCCAATAGCATATTCTAGTTCTAAGCTGAAACCCTCTGAGCTTAAATATTCCACTTATGACAAGGAACTCTTAGCAGTTGTACAAGCATTAAAACAATGGAAGCATTATTTAATGGGTTCAGAATTCATGATAAAGACCGACCAGCAAAGCATTAGACATCTACTTAGCCAACCCCAAATTTCTGACTGTCATATCAAATGGGCTTCATTCATTCAAAGTTTCCATCCTATCATTCAATACCAACCTGGAAAAGAAAATGTAGTTGCTGATGCATTAAGTAGAAGACCTGCAATTCATAACATTTCTATCATATCTTTTGATTCTTTAATTGCTATGAAAGACACATATCACCAGGATATTACTTTTCATTCTGATTGGCAAAAATTAGTTCAAAATAATTTCATTCCTGTTGATTCATTGTCATATAATGATGGGTTCATGTTCTTTGAAAAGAGATTGTGTGTTACTATTCCATTCCGATTTTTTGTTTTGAATGAAATTCATTGTCCCCCATATCAAGGTCATAGAGATATCATCTCTACATTACGCATGTTAACTGAAGATTTTTATTGGCCGCATATGGATGCAGATGTATCTAATTTTGTCTCTGAATGTTTGATTTGTCAAAGAATAAAGAGACATCATGGTAAACAGTATGGATTATTAATGCCTTTATCTATTCCATCTAAACCTTGGGAACATATATCTATGGATTTCATTACTGGCTTACCAAATACTAAATCTAACCATGACATGATTTGGACAATTGTAGATAGATTTAGTAAGCAAGCATATTTCATTGCATGTAAGAAAACTTTAACAGCATCACAAGCAGCACAGTTATTTTTGAAAACTGTTTTTACTAACCATGGATTGCCAAAAGTGATTATTTCAGATAGAGATTCTAGATTTTGTAATAATTTTTGGATTACACTGTTTGCAAATCTAGGCACAAAGATTGATTTCTCATCTGCATTTCATCCAGAAACAAATGGACAAACAGAAGCCACAAATAGCACCATTCTAGATCTTTTACGTGCATACACTATCTCTAAACCTCAGACATGGGATACTCATTTACATTTATTACAGTTTGCATATAACAATACACCGCACACATCTACAAAGAAAGCACCTTTTGAAGTTATTTATGGATATAGATTATCTACACCTGTTGCCTCTTTGTCTAATAGAATACAAAGTGCCGATGATATTGCTGTTATGCATAACACTATTTTTGATGAGGTCAAGGATATGATTGCTAAAGCCCAACAATCATATACCAAACAAGCCAACAAGAAAAGACAAGCCATGAATTTCAAAGTTGATGATTATGTTTGGCTTAGAATAGAAAAGCGTAGACTGCAAAGTGTAGATAGACATCCAGTTGTCAAATTAGCTCCTAGATTCTACGGACCATTTAGAATCATTCATAAGATTAATGACAATGCATTCAAGTTAGAACTGCCATCCCATTGGAAAATTCATAATACATTTCATATTAGTTTATTGAGACCATTTAGAGGACAATTACCTATCCACCCTGTCTATGAAAACCCACCTTTACTAGAAGAAGAGACTGAAATACTTGAACCAGAAGCCATTATAGACACTGACTACATGACCACTAGAACTGGCCGAAGGTATTCTAGATATCTAGTAAAATTTAAGAACCATCCTGTAGAGGAAGCACAATGGATGCACGCTAGAGATTTAAATGCTTTCCCCACTCTGTTAGCTCCACATTGAGCTAATAGCAATTGAGGTCAATTGCTATCCCACCCCGGGGTATGATGCCAGGAGGCATATTCCACGGTGGATTCCGTGAGGTTTTACGGTGGATTTCGTAAACTTAGATGACCGGGGCTCATACGCAAAGAGGATTCTTTGTGCGAGAAGTTGATGGGGACGCCTGTCCTTTTCGGGCGTTTCATTAATTTAGTGTGTACATGGGTGATTCCATAGCGGGTGATTCCGCAAAATGCATATTAAATTAATAAACGTTCATGAGTTTAGAGTGCGCACTCGTAATAAATTAAGGTTAGGATTTATTTCTAACCAGTTGATTTATTTATGTAGCTGAAGACTGTTAGGTATTCACTTTTGTCGGTTTAATTGTGTTATTTTACTAACGATTGTGAATGCTTCAGTTGATGTGTAGAGATAGCAGCAGTGGCGGAGGAAAGCATTGGAGTCTAGCGGGTTTTCGACCTTTGGACTATATTTTGATAGGCGCCACGCCTATATTTTGTTATGTCTATAGAGACATCGATTATTTATTATTATTTTGTATGCGCTTATGCGCCTGGATATGTTATTTCTATTTGAACATTGAGATTGGGCGTGCCAGACTCTATGGGCACCGTCCATTAGCTTTATTTTCTTATTTTTGGTAGAAAGCAAACTCAAAAGCTAAAAGCTTGTCATATTTTTGTAATTGGGCTATTTTTTAGCATGAAGATTGGAAATATACATTAAATACATGCTTTGTGAAGCGCTCACATAAGGCATGGGGGAGATTGAACCCAATTTGTCTCTTGCCTCATGTTGTGCTTGCTTTTACATGGGTTTTTGTGCTAAAAAGTAGAGTACTTTGTTCTTGGGGACCTTCCGGGATTCACCACGTGAGCTATCTGCGATCGATCTGCGCACCAAGATCAGCTTCAGCGCGATCAGATGATTTAGATTCGAGCAGACGATCTCGACGCTCGCGACTTGGGCCAGAGGGAGGGACTGCGACTGCAGAAGGATCAGGGGGGTGCTGCTGTGGAGACACGAACGCGGTGTCTCCGTCTCGTCGTTCAGCTGGAGCTCGGTCACCTCCAGGATTTGTCACACCTGTGGGGACGTCCACTCCAGTTACTCCGGCTTTTACGCAGCCGTCGGCAGATGGCACGCCTTTTGGTGGCACTCCTTTTGGTGGCACCCCTTTGAGTGGCACTCCGGGAGAGGGTACCCCCGTCGGTACACCAGATGTACAAGGGTCTCCTGGATATGCCCAAGAGCGTGGATGGAGATGGGAGAGGGCCCATACAAGGCACACTCCTAGGGATTATGGATACCTAGTGGATGGCAGGTCAGGAGCCATCATCATGAATGATGAGGGGAGGAGGGTGATGGCTCGCATGAGGGAGTTGTGCCAACAAGTTTTTCGGCACAACGTCCTGGATCATTGGAGGAACATACCGGAGGGGAGCAAGGAGTACATAGTAGCATCCTTGCACGAGGAGTTTCCGGTGCCAGCCGCAGTGGATAGATTCTCTATGGGCTGGATGATGGATTGCATGCGTGCATACATGTCACATAAACGATCCGACGCATGCAAGGCAATCAAGAGTGGGGCTCCAAAGCCCGAGTGGTTAGATGCAGACGACTGGCGCCGATTGAGGGAGGAGGCTACAAATTCACCAGGACGTTGGAGTCAGCAGCGGGAGGCGGCGAGGGCACGAATCGAGGCCGGATCGGTACATCATCTTGGGAGTGGCGGCCACAGGACATATTTGGAGGAATTTGTAAGTTTCTCTTTTGTTTTGCTTATTTGTTTTTTTTAGATACTCTTTGTACTGACAATCATGTTTCTAACAGTTAGCATTTTGTTTTCTTTGCAGCACTCCATTACAAATCGCGATCCGCAAGGCCTTGAGACTCAATATGCAGAGAGGCACGGTCTCAGATCATTGATCGACCGATTGTATAGACGCGGCGGCCCAGTAAGTCACTCATCTTTCTTATCTGTAGTTACCATGAGATATTTGAATGCATTATTGTATGGTGGATTGATATGTTGTTTCTTTTTCTGCAGAATCCGTTTGATGCTCCTTTGCAGCGGGAAGAGCTTCTGGGGGACGAGGATTTGTAGCTCGCCCTTGGATCCTTAGAGCTCACATACCTTTAGTTTTTAGTCGCCCGATCTATGTAGACATTTTCTATGTATTAGTGATATTGTTTTATGATTGTACCAATCGCATTTTATGCGATATCATGTATTTATTTTATCTATCAGTTTTATGATTTCAGTATACATTCTTTTTGTTTGCAAACGCTTTGTATGCAGCAATGTAGAAACTATTTTGTATGGCTCTCATACAGAACACAGTGCTATATGTGGTTGTCGTGCCACAATTTTTTTTTTCTCTGTTACCGTCACTATTTGCGTCGCAAATTTACTGCACGTGTCACTATTCTTGTCGCTATAAGCGTCGCAAATTGCCTGTAACCGTCGCTATATACGTCGCTATATGCGTCGCATTTGCGATGCAGATAGCGACGCATATAGCGACGATTCTATGGCGTCGTCAATAACGACGCTTTTTACGACGACGGGGGCAAATTTTGTTGTTTGTATTTTCGTCGCTTTAAACGTCGCTATAAGGTCTATATCTTGTAGTGTATCTTGTCAAATCTGATGAACAACAATTAGAGGATCCAAATTATTCTACCTTTTGGCTTTTGGATGAGGTGGCAAATGAGAAGGATGCAGAGGAATGTTTGGACCATGAGCAAGAAGCATATATTGCTAGCAAACTATATATTGCCCAATTCAAATATGAGACCATTATTGAAGAAAACCATGTAAATGTAGATATTTTATGTGATTCTTCTTTCTATATATTTCATTTCCTTTCAACTTTCCCTATCAAGGACAAGCAATACATATTGCTATCCAACATCCAAAGACTGTTTAATCTTAGCGAGGATTATTGTTTACTGATCATTACAAAGGCTTTTGATGTTGCAAATGACTTTGTAGATGTCAACAATGAATTGAAAGAAGATTTACTTAAACTGGATACTAAAATTACAAATGTCAAGTTTATTTAAGTAGGGGATGCCCTTTCTCTTTGTTTTAACAAGGCAAAGAATGCAGAGAAAGAGTATTGGATTACTCATGAGGAGCTCAACCACCTTTAAGACCCACTTGGAATTTTCAATTTTGGAAGGGAGGAGTCAAAGCATGTTAAAGAATTGGAAGATACCAATTAGGCATAACCATTAATTAATATATGGAATCCAACTAAGTTGGAGAATGATGAAAATCAATTGGTACTATTATCTCAAATTTTGTAAGATGCATTAACATGTTTGGTTTTAACATTCATTTGATATTCATCTCTTTTTGCAATTGGAGATTGAAGAATTTGATAACTTCTTGGGATGGGGTAAAGGGTCGAGAGCTGGTATTAGTATAGTGAAAGATGTTACACTTGGACATTACTTATCAAGGATTGATCCCCATATTTTCTTAGTATTTCATAACATCTTCTCAAAGGAAGTAACATGGCCTATATTATGTATCAAGGCATTTACAAGGCTAGTTGGTTTGTTCGGGTTACAGTACAATACACACAAGGTGATGTTTTAGGAGAAGAGTGCAGCAATTAGGCTTTTTGATTATGGTCATGGTTTCTCTACTTCTAAAGTAGGATACTTTCTAGCCCTCTCATGTTATGCTTTGGTAGCGAACCGAATTAATATAAAATCAATAGTTGGCTATAAGAGAAGAAAATTTCTACATTATAGAGGAAATATCCCAAATGGAGAGGAACATGTAAAGGCTCTTGAGAGCTAGCTTTGTACTTTTCTTTCTGTAAGAAGTTGGGAATAGTTAAAAATGTTGATAATATGCCATGTCACACTGACATTGGTATATAAGGAGAGAAGTTGTAATTTTTTGTATCTTTTTGACAAATTAATACAATTACAGTCTTTCTCTCCCTTCTTGCTCACAGCTTCTATGGCTTCCCCTTCTTTCTTGTCTTTCTCTCTCTAAATCTAGTATTTCTCTCTCCTCGTCACTCTTATTCTCTCTCTTCCTGTAGTCTTTCTCTCTCCTCTGTAGTCTTTCTCTCTCCTCTTTCTCTCTCCCTGGTTCTCTCTCTGACAAGTGGTATCAGAGCCTAGGTTCTTGGTCCCAATTAGTCCCTCATTTTTACCTAGTTACAACTTTCTAGTTACATGGAATTTTGAGTCACAGGTACACAAGTACGGGGAGCAGTAAGGGAGTTTCCAAAGCATCTCTGGACCACAAGGACTGCATGCAGAAGCATTAATGGCAGCTTTCTTGGGAGTTTCCAAAGCATCTCTGGACCACAAGGACTGCATGCAGGAGCATTAATGGTAGCTTCTATGAAGACCACATAGACCATGGCAGCCTTTCTTGGAGTCTTAAATGGAGTTTGGACCAAAAATGGAGCCAGACAGACAAAGATGGCCTCCATTGCTTTGCATAAATGTGTTATAAAAGCAGCAAAATCGTATGCTTCTCTTGCACTTAAACAGGGAATCAAAGGTACCCTACACAATGTTGTTGCTGTAGTTCTTAAGGTTGAACGCCATAACCTCATTGTTCTTTGCTAAGTTCTGCCATAGTTGTGATTCCAAGCTCAACTGCCTCACTTTCTCCTCTAGTTACAAGTTCTTCCTTTCTGGCTTTCTCCTCTTCTCCATTTCCCTTCTCCTCTCCCCTTCTCTCTCTTTCTCTACGTCTTTCTCTTTCTCCACCACCAATCCTTGTCCGAAGACCTCTTCTCCAATGATGCTCGCTTGGCTGGAGGCGTGGCCTCTGCTTCTTATTCAACAACGAGGCTATCGGAAAGGCCATCGGGAGATCTGCCCGTTGCCACGATCGCAGACCCTGAGATGTCGGCTTCGATTGTGGAGAAGACCGCCGTATTCCGCTGTGAGGCGATCCGATATAAGAACTAGGTACAGAATCTGCTTCAGTCAATCTGTAAGCAGCCGTTGCTCGGTCTGCCACAGAGTTTATCATGCCGCCTTTCATCTTCCTTGCCTGTCTAAGCTCTATGCTACCTCCATTCTCTACAATGTCAGTATCGAAGCTGCTCTTCATCTTGGATCCGCGCATGCTCTCAGGTGTGCCTGGCGTTTGATACGCTTGATCAGAAAGATCAGATCTGAATTTTTCAGGAGCTTCAATTCCAGCTCTATCAGGAGTCTCTTGCTTGCCGGATTCCCGGATGGGATCCTGGACCTTGAACCTAGCAAGTCCGAAATCGACAATGTACGTAGAAAATTTCTGATCTAGCAGCACATTACTCGGTTTAACATCTCCATGAACGACAGTAGGGATATTAGTCCTTTGCAGGGTCCCTGAAGTGAGATTGCAGAGAGCTCAATGGCTTGATTGAATCTATGGATCCTGCGTATTTGATTGGACAACAGACTTGGACTTCTGCACCTCTGGACGTGAAACCACAAATCAACCTCATACGATCCAATTGAACGACAGTAGGGATATCAGTCCTTTGCAAAGGCCTTTGCATCCCAAATCTGCAGACTTATAGTATTCTTTGTCTTGTAGCTAGGAATAGGTACGTCATAAGCCAAAGCCTGTAAAACTTCACCACTAACCTAACTTCGCCTGCCATCTGCATGTATCTGTACTTCACCAAAGAATTGCACTGGATAGACCACATCATGCCTTACAACCTCCCAAGGACTATACTTCTCAAGCCAGTCTTCAGAATACTCTTCCTGATTTTTTTGGTGATCTTCTGCATGAATAATCCATACTTGTAACGAATTCCATATCCCCAAGCAGGGATATTCAAGGTTGCCATTGAATCAAGGAAGCAAGAGGCAAGTCTGCCAAGGCCTCCATTTCCAAGAGCTGCATCTCTTTCCTGCTCAACAATGTTTTCAAGCTCATATACTAGTTTGTTGAGAGCTGCAGCATAAGCATCTGTGAGACCCAGGTTGCCCACGGCATTGGTTAAAGCTCTGCCCTCTGAGATTGTTCAAGACCTGAATATGAATTATGCAAATGTGATACCAGTCTTTCTGCAACCCTGGCTTCTCTGGTTCGAGCTGTTCTTTGTTTTGCTGATCTGGGGGATCTGTCCATGTATCCAATAATGGAACTCCACTGTATAATCTCGCCATCTCTTTGGCATTTTTGGTAAAGGTTCTTCATCACCTGCAGATGAACATGACGATGACGATGAAATGCGGAAGCTGGAGCAACTGGAAACACTTTGGATTGCATTTGTGTGCCCTTTTGAGCTCCATAGGGTGTCAAATTTGTCCTCATCTTCTTGATCATTATAGCTTTGTTCTGTTGTCCACTCATTGTAGTTGGAATAAGATCTAGCAATCCTTACGCAATGCTCAGCATGCTTTCTCTGGGTAATGGTCACCCAATAGCTTCAGTAATTGTACTATGGCAGAAAAACCAAGGGCTCCCTTCTTCAAAGGACCTGCATCCAAAATGAGTATGCATTGCTGGACAGTAGATGGCATGTAGGCTAGGCCGACTTCCATTGTGAAGACAAAGTACCTAAAGAACATCCTTGAAAATAGGGTCATTACAGTGCTAAAACAGGGTGCAGTCCAAACAGGGACAGATTTGGAAAAGTTGCTACAGAAATTAGTAGCATCATTCTAACGACAAAGAAACAATTGGAAGTGATACTAGATATCATAAGCTTTGAGTGGAGCCATCAAACATGTCATTTGGACACATATTTCTCGAGCTAGAGCCTATTTGGTACCGACAATTCACTAGCAGTTTACTGTGGACAATTCTGGAAATTCTTAAACAGAGAGGGGTATTGCTACTCCTAAATTCAAACCAGGATTTCTAATTGATACTAGACATCCTAACCTTCGAGGAAAGCTATCATACACCTTATTTGGACTTCTATTTTTCAAGGAACAACATATTTTTTTAACTTGACTGCAATGGCAGCTGAGAACAATAGCTCCAGCTCTAGTGAACAACGTTGGCTTCAAACACAAGCTAATATTGACAAACTTGTAGTTTCGACTGAACAGTGTATTGCTCTTATAAAGGCATTTATGGAAAAAATAGTAAGACCTGAATCAAATGCTTATGCTCATGGCCAGCATCAATATGCTGATGGTACACTTGGATCAAATGCTTATGCTTATGGACAACATGTATATGCTGATGGTACACACTATGATCTACATGCATCTTATGAATATAAACAGCAACAACGTGCAAATGAATATGAGCAGTATGCTAGTACATCTGGACAGCATGTTAATGCTTATAAATATGATGTACCATATCATAATGCAGAGTATCATCCCATTGAACCTTGGCAGCAGAATGGTTATTATGGTCAACATGCTTATGCTTATGAGCATCCATCTCTTCATCAAAATAGTCATGATTATACTTGTGAAGCTCTCTTGGTTGACCAGCCCAGTTCTTATGGATGTGATAGAAATGGTTATGCTTATCAGTGCACTTCTAGCTTTGATCAACAGCAAGCAAGTGATTATGACCAATACAGAGGGATCAATGATCAAAGGTAACATGCTTATGAATGTGAGCAGCAAACATCAGTGGAAGCAAATGCATATGCTCAACCAAACTGTCCCTCTGATGTGCAGCAGGGCTATTATCACCATATGCAGTATGGACAGCATGAGCAATATGGTTATGAGTATGGACATCCATCTGTTGTACATGATGAGCATGGACACACTCTCTCTCTCCCCGCCATATAGTCAGCAGGGGGAGAGACGGAGAGAGTAAAAAAAATTGAATTAATTTTAAAAATTCTTAAGGGAGGGGGGTTCGCATGGGGGAAGGCACGAGGGCATAGGGGATATTACATCCTCTCCCCCTTAGAGGAATCGAGATGTCCTCATCTCGAGAACACCTAGTTGGTAGAGAGTATTTTCATCCATCCAGGTGGCATCCTCTTCTGGATAATCTTTCCATTAGATGAGGTATTCTCTCAAGGTCCTTGATCTCAAATGCCTCTCCCTAACATCTAGGATTCTATCAGGCCGTAGCTCAAGGACTCCTTGGCTAGGCATTATAATTTGCTAATCGTCAAGTACATTATTCGGATTAGGTAGGTACTTTTTCAATAGGCTAACGTGGAATACGTTATGAATCTTTAGAGTTGCGGGTAGCTGTAGTCTATAAGCATTAGGCTGTAGGCACTTGGTGATCTTATAGGGTCCACAATACCTTGGACTTAGCTTCTTGTACTCTCCCAAGGACAGTGAGCTCTTTTTAGGGTGTACACGGATGAAGACAAAATCACCTTCGATGAAGGATCTGTCTTGCCGTTTCAAGTCAGTGTAAGCCTTCTGTCTATCCTTGGCAGCTTGAATATCTTGTCTTATTGATTTGATTTGATCATTCATGTCGTTTAGCATCTGTCTAGAAGCTTCTATCCTCAAAGTTGGATCTGAGAAGTTCAAAGGGGCACGACAATCATGCCCATATAATGCTTGAAAAGGGATCATCTAAATACTCTGTTAGTAAGAAGCATTGTAGGAAAACTCAACCAGTGGTAAGTATTGAATCCACTTTTTGGGTTTGCGACAGCAGTATGCCCTAAGCACATCTTAAATGGCTTGATTGACTCGTTCTATTTGACCATCAGTTTGGGGATGGTAAGCTGTACTAAAACAGAGTTGAGTTTCAATAGCCTCAAAGATAGCCCTCCAAAAGTGTGATGTGAAAATAGAGTCACGATCACTAGCAATTATTCTAGGTAACCCATGAAGTTTGAATATTTCCTTGATGAATAATCTTGCAATGTCTGAAGCTTTATAGTTCGACTTGAAAGGGATGAGATGTGCGACCTTGGTGAGAATATCTACTACAACCATAATATAGTTATATCCTCCCTGAACTTGGGGTAGACCAACAATAAAGTCCATACTAATGAACTCCCATTTCATTTGTGGAATGTCAAGTGGTTGCAATTTCTTAGGCATTTTAACATGTTCTACCTTAATGCATTGACAAGAAAAACATTCCGTGACATATTTGAGTACCTCTCCCTTGAGCTTTTCCTAATCATAGCTCTTTTTGAACCCATTAAGGGTCTTGGCATAACTAGGATGTCATGAGAAAGGGCAGTCATGGGCTTCCCAAAGTATCTTCTACTTGAGAGTTTGGCTTGTAGGGATACATAATCTTGTCCTAAAGTAGACAAGCCCACTACTGATGGAGAATTCTTGATACTTTGTCTTTAGCTTCTGGTCGTGATCCTTGATGGGGATCTTCCTTAGCATTTTCTGATAGACTAGGTCATGATATGCCCCTTCTTTTGCTAGCTCAAGAATCGGGTTGTTTGGTATTGATACCTTTGTGGCTAGAGACCTTACTGTTGATGGATCTTGCAAAATGAGAGAATTTAGAAATGCCTTGCGAGATTGAGTGCATTGGCAACCACATTCATATGCACAGTGTTTGTCTTGTCAACTTATCAAAGCCGAACATGTCAAGATGCCAGGGACGTTGCAACTACTTGACATTTCCCAAATGAAATGGGAATTCATCAGTGTGGACATTGTTGTTGGGCTACCCCAAGTTCAGGGAGGATACAACCCCATCATGGTTGTGGTTGACATGCTTACTAAGGTTGCATACCTTATTCCAGTAAAGACAAACTATAAAGCCTCAAACATTGCAAGGTTGTTTATCAAGGAGATATTCAAGCTACATGGGCTACCCAGAAGAATCATTAGTGATCGTGATTCTGTCTTCACATCACACTTCTGGAGCACTATCTTTGAAGCCATTGGGACTCAACTCTATTTTAGCACAGCTTACCATCCCCAAACTGATGGTCAAACGGAGCAAGTCAATCAAGTCATCGAGGATATGATTAGGGCACACTACTGTTGTGAACCAAAAAGGTGGATTCAATACTTGCCTTTGGTGGAATTTTCCTACAATGCTTCTTACCAACAAAGCATTCAAATGACCCCTTTCCAAGCATTGTATGGTCATGACTATCAAAGTCCCCCCTAAACTTCTCAGATCCAACCTTGAGGGTTGAAGCTTCAAGGTAGATGTTGGAAGAGATGGATGACCAAGTAAAGTCAATAAGACAGGACATCCAAGCTACCAAGGATAGATAGAAGGCATACGCGGATTTGAAGCGTCAAGATAGAATCTTTGAGGAAGGAGACATGGTCTTCATTTGCGTACGCCCAAAGAACAGTTCCCTACCCTTAGGAGATTGCAAGAAACTAAGTCCAAGGTATTGGGGTCCATACAAGATCCTCAAGTGCCTAGGACCTAATGCTTATAGACTGCAACTCCCATAGAACCTAAAGGTTCATAATGTACTCCATATCAGCCTATTGAAGAAGTATGTACCTAACCCTAACCATGTACTTGATGACCAACAAGTTGTAATGCCTAGTCAAGGAGTCCTTGAAGTAAGGCCTGACAGGATCTTAGATGTTAGGGAGAGACAACTGAGATCCAGAACCTTGAGAGAATGCCTCGTCCAATGGAAAGATTATCTTGAGGAGGATGCCACTTGGATAGATGAAAGCACTCTCATCCACCAATATCCCCAGTTTATCTCAAGATGAGGACATCTTGATTCCTCTAAAGGGGAGAGAATGTAATATTTCTGCTAAAAATATTACGAGGTTGTGTGAAGTCTTGGGAAAATGACAATGCGGCATTGTGGTTACAGACGGTTCGGTCTTTATTAATACACTCTCCACTGTGCCAAACAAGACATGGTTTAATGAAACCCGCATATTTTCATGAGAACCTCCTATTGGGAGGAGGTCAACGGGATAATATTGGATTTAATGCAAATTTTCTTTAATCCTCTTTCCCCCAGCCAAAGCGTGGCTGAGGGAAGAGGATGGTGCTAAATGGGAGAGTGTATAGGTGGAGGGAAGGGACTGCATGCAGCTACCACGTGGGGGAGGGAGGCCCTACCCCCTCTTCCCATTAATACCTCCCCCTCTAAGATCATGAGGAAGGGAGAGGAAAATAGGAATGTAAAGCTGTCAGAGGAAAGGAAGAGGCTAAAGTCGTGAGGAGGGAAAGATTGCACAGAATGTCCACCAGGCCGTTGTGAGATTGTGAAGAGGAGGGGATCCCGCCACCCCTATCAGACCGCCATCTGCCGCGCTGAAGCTCCTCCACGGCCATCACTCAGCCCTACTAGCAACAAGCCGCCATTCTAAATCACCTTCTCTCCTCCACGTGGTGAAATCATGCCTATACAAGCTTTCCTAGAAGCTTCTTGAAAGCTTCCAAGGTCCCTTAGGAAGCCCCCATTCCTATGGGCTTTCTTAATCCCTCCTCTAGTAGGTTTTTATAACCCCTTCCCCCCTCGGGATTTAACCCCTTCACAGGCAATCTATACACCCCCTTTTCCCCTTTTTCAATCCACTAAGTCCATTTAAAACCCCCCTTCCCCATGGGGTTCCATACAAATCCCTTTTTGGCCACTTTTAACCCCCGGGTTTCTTAAAACCCCTTTTCCTATTGCCCTACAAAGTGGGGTTTTTTTCAAACCCGGAATTTAAGCCTTGTATTCCATAAGCCAATTTTAACCCTTCGGTGGATTTCCCCCTCAGAAGTTCTTCTAAAGCTCGATTCCGAAAGACGGTAAAATCGGTCAAGGAAGCCGAATCTCAAAGTGAGCTTCGTCTGCGAGGGAGATGGGCCAAGATCTTAAGCCTGCGGCCAAGGCAAGAAGGTCGAATATGTGATTGCTCCTAAAAAGGCACAAGGCGCAACCACAGGAGGATCATCTTCTAACATCCATGTGGACATTTCACCACAAGTCTAGGTTTTCTTCCTAATTTTTATTTACGTCGTTATAATTCAATTGTGCATGGATCATTTATGGAAATAGGATGCACTTTTCGATTGAAATACTTTGGCTAATTTAAAAGAAATAGCCCACGATTGAAGAATTTGGTCATTGGTATTTTGCAATGAAATGAACAAAGAAAGAGCCTAAGATCTCTATGTATTCCTAGCAACCGGTTTTTATGCATTACAAAGTAACGAGTTTAGATAAACTAAAGATCATCTTTATAAAGTCATTGTTGTACACTTCGATTATGCATGGAAAAATAAAATTGCATGTTGCATCATTAGACATCTCTTTCTTCGCAAGGATTCATTAAAGAAGATTGCTAACAATCGGAATTCGCAAGGTATGGAAATGATTCTAGGACTACATGAAGTAGATTAATGTCTTGGAAATTGGCATAAAACTCAAATCAAATTATGTAAGTAGCTACGAAAGGTTGTGTAAGTTCAACATACAAATAATTCATTTGGAAATGAAAGTAGAAAAAGGTTGCATGATTTGTTTTAACATAAAAACCCTAAAGCTTAGTTACTGGAATCTTGAATGCATGTTCAAGAAGGATCGATAGAAATTGTGTTGTAACTTAACATGTGCCTAGAGCTGAGTCGGTAAAGCTAGGGTTTGTAAATCTAATCATACGTAGACAATGAATCATGTGATTATGAGAATGGTATCCTAAATATCTTCAAGAATAGACAAGTAAATTGGTTTACCCTAAAATACCTAAACCACGAGGGACTCGTTTAGGAATGGTTAAGCGATGCTAACTAGGATTTAGCATGTTGAGGACGTGACCTAATCGCTCTCATTGCCAAAACTGAAACTCTTATACCCTAAAGACTTACCCACATTCACGGAATGTAGGGACAATAGGACATACTTGCGAGAAAATATCTAGGATCGCTCGCTAAAAAGATGAAACTCGGTTTAAATTTGGAACCCTAGGACCGACAATGTTGGCCTAGTGCAATCAGAAACGGATTGTTATGAAAACACCCTAACCATGTTTCCTATCTAATCATGATTCTGTGATTAGAAGACGTCATTCGATGGGTAAAATAGTCCCATGGATTAAGTGCAACACTTGGACACAAGTTGCAAAGTCGCATGATTTTGTGATTTGATCACAAGGGAATGGCCAATTTCTCAGAATAGGATTAGTAGATTCTTGCGCAAGTTTATCTTGCAAGAGGATGAGTAGTCATCCTGACATAGCACCTTTCTTGGGAAAAGTGACCAAGACAAGGGGATTAGATAATTACTTGGAAGCAAAAGACGAATCAGTAAATTGGAATAACATATTTATTGCTAACAGAACTTAAGGTATTGGTTAATATGGGTTAATAGGGTACGGCCCTAACCTAAGGATATAAGGGTTAACAAAAAAACCCTTGGGAATCTTGCCATGTTGCAATTGATCCCAGATCGAGTGCTGGATGTATTCGGAAAGAAGGATTCACTCCTTAGCAGTTGGCCAAATAATGACCACTGGAAATGATTGTGCTTGTAACAGTTGTATAGAACACTATTTGCTTTGTTTGCTCAAAGAAATAAAGGATCCCGGGAAGGTGGACCGAACCCGCCACGAGAGCTCTCTCCGTTTAGCGTTACTTGGAGCAGGAGGATGCTTGGGTGCCATGGGGCTCTGGCCATAAATCCCTCGCCTTCTAGGCCGTGCACAAGAGGCTAACATGACTCGGGATTGGATCTCGAGGCCCGCATACTAGTCTATGGGCAGAATCTTGGATTAGTAATCCCTGTGGATTACTGGATAGCCTTCGGGTGGATTATGGATAAGCCTATGGGCTAGATTTTATAAATGTATTTCAAAGATAAATATAATAACCTATTGAAAAGGAACTTGTTTGACACTATTTTTCTATGTCATGTGCTATGATTACGTGAAGGAACTGGTACCTAATGGGCTAATTAAGGAAGCTCATTGATGCATGTCCAACTAAATTTGGTAGGTAATTAGATAACTAAAACAACCTGAGGAAAGTGCGGTGCATGTGGCCATGGGTCTGCCCTACGGATGGGTGGTCTTGGTTAGCCGGGAACTTTTCTTAATCATGATGGCAATAAGAAGATCGTTTCGAAGGACACGAACAACAAGGGCGCTGACCTAGAGTCTAAGCTACAATAATCTCGGTTTGCACTGTTTTAGGGGAACGGAATGGGACTATGCCTTATGGCAGAGAGGTCGAGCCTTGCATCCCTCTTGTTTTCCATTCTCCTTGAACCAAGTGCATCGTGAATCCGCTTCGGCCCTGGCGTTTCTGTATAAAGTAGTTCACTCCGGGTTCGACGCTAGTTGCTGTTTAGGAAATGACCATTGGGAAAAACCCTGATTCAGGTTGGTCCTAAGTGGGAATGGCCAGAATACTTCCGCTACGTGGCAGATGCAGAAAGTCCTAAATCACAAACCCCGTGACATTCCATGGGAGTGCCGAGCGGAGCTTTCTAGACATCCTTTCTGATGGACTGCTAAGAGTGTCGTGAAGTGAACAAATGGACACATTACACATAGTCCCATTTCGTTCTCCTAAAACAACATTAATCGGGATTCTAACTCTACTAACGCTAGGTCTTCATAGTCTCCTAATCAAATCTTTGAGAAAAGTTCCTAGCTAACAAAGACCACCCTTCCGTAGGATGGACCCAAGTCACGTCCACCGCACTTTCCTTGGTTTTCTTAGGTATCTAATTACATACCACATTATGTTTAACATGCAAAATCAACTTCCTTAATTAATCAACTTAACATAGGTTCCTTCATGTAACTTAGGCATTGACATAAAAACAATGTCAAGCAAGTTCCTTTTGCAAATATGTGATCTTTATTTATCATAGTCCTGGAATATATCAAGTATCATGCCCAAAGGCTATTCTAGAAATCAACAAGATTGCTGCTCCAAGTTTTCGCCCATAGACTAGTACATAGGCCTCGAGATCCCACCTCAAGTCAATTCGGCCTCTTGTGCGGGATCCGGAGGCAAGGAATTTATAGCCAGAGCCTCCCCTGGCACCCAAGAGTCCTCCCATTCCAAGAAACACCCACAGAGAGACCTCTCGCGGTGGGTTCAGTCCACATACCCGGCGTGGCTAACAACCCCCTTGGATAGGGCCAGGGAGACAATCGGAGGTAACTGAACCTGTCACTCCCTCTATGCCTTTAACCTGAAGCATTAAGTGTTTTTCCTTGAGTTAGTTCCTTGAGCAAAGAATTTCAAACAATGAACCTAAGAATACAATCATGATCATCTCAAAGGTCGTTTGTACGACCAATTGCTAAGGTGTGATTCCTTCTTTCCGAATGCTCCTAGCATTCGATCTTGGATCTGGCGAGATTTCAAAGGCTTGGCAAGCTAGGTTTCTTGTTTCCCCTTCTTCTTTGGGTTAGGGTTTGTATCCTACCGACCCCAATTATCCTTACCTTAGGTCTTCTAGTAAAAATAGGTCATGGACAACCCTGTCGTCCTCGGCTGGTCAACTTGCTTGTTATCTCCTAGATCCCTTGAAGTACCTATGTACCTTTATCTTTGATCTTAATTGATCAAGATTGTCTATCTTCTTGTCTATGGTTGGTCAAGATGGTTCTATTTAGAAAAGTTCTACTCCGCCTTAAGTATAATCTTCTTAAGCCCTCTTAGTAATACTCACAGGCGCTTAAGCTTTTACCTATCCCTCTTGAAGTCACCACGGACTTTGTCATGGGATTCATGGATCTCAGTCTCATTTGGTAAATTACAAACAACGTTGAATTTTCCCAACAACTTTAAGGCACGCAATGTAATGCCATGCCTTCATTTCAATACTTACAATTTTGATATAATCCATGTGTTATTTTATGCCACACATGCGAAGGTACTTTCTATGCATGCAATCTTAACATTATCCTCTATGCAATTATTTACACGATCTATAACCTTCTTGAATTATCTAACTTTATGTGATCATTGTGTGAGTCTATCTGCACTTTTTAATCTTTTCTGCAGTTTATAACATGTACCTTAGAATCCATCTTGCAATATGGACATGCACTTTTTTTCATTCAATGTCCTCTGAAATGCATTTTTGGCAAGAACTTGTGCAAGGAACAATGCACTTTATGCAGGAATTCTTGCAAGAAGTTTTTGGTAATTTATGATGCAATTATCTAATCAATTTCACCTATTATGATGCCATCTTACAACAGAAATTATCTTGCTTGTTACATACATCACAACTAAGTTCATACCTAGGAAATTATCAAACACGCAATTAATGTGATGTATGTGACTATGTTTTTTCGTCGTGATATTTATAACCTATGTTTTAATGATAGAGCAACTTGGGTTTGGAGTGAAGCCGTAATTCCAGTAGTATTGATGCCTGATGAACCGTTCGCGGTTGCGGTGCCACCTTGTTTTGAACCTCCATCCACACTTGCAGGGTTTCGGGGCCATACTCGAAGATGCGTGTATGAGTGATAGAGTTCTCGCACTCTCCTATGCAAGATTATTGTCACCTTTCCTTGAGTGGAGAAAGAGATTGAAGGGGCAAGGTATTTTCAGAAATTCTTCTTCTTCTTCTTCTTCTTTTATTCTTCTCCTCTCTCTCTCTCTTCTTCTTCTTCTCTTCTTCTCCTTCTCTCTCTCCCTCTTCTTCTTCTTCTTCTTCTTCTCCTCTCTCTCTCCCTTCTTCTTCTTCTTCTTCTTCTTCTTCTCTTCTTCTCCTCTCTCTCTCCCTTCTTCTTCTTCTTCTTCTTCTTCTTCTTCTTCTTCTCCTTCTCTCTCTCCCTCTTCTTCTTCTTCTCTCTTCCTCTTCTTTTTCTTCTTCCTCTTCTTCTTCTCCTTCTCTCTCTCCCTCTTCTTCTTCTTCTTCTTCTTCTTCTTCTTTTTCTTCTTCTTCTTCTTCTCCTCTCCCTCTCTCCCTCTTCTTCCTCTTCTCTTCTTCTCCTTCTCTCTCTCTTTCTCTTCTTCTTTTTCTCTTCTTCTCCTCTCTTTCTCTTTCCCTTCTTCTTCTTCTCTCTTTTTTTTCTTCTTCTTTTCCTTCTCTCTCTCCCTCTTCTCTCTCCTTCTCTCTCTCTCTCTCTCTCTCTCTCTCTCTCTCTCTCTCTCTCTCTCTCTCTCTCTCTCTCTCTCTCTCTCTCTCTCTCTCTCTCTCTCTCTCTCTCTCTCTCATTCTATCATGGCCAGGGGGAGGGCGCTGCTAATGACAAAGCAGGGGGGCGCTGCGTGTTGACTTGGGCGGGGGCTACCTTTGACGAGGGGGGAAGGGCTACGGGCTGCTATCGATATGCACAGGGGGGGCTGTCCTCCAGCCCCACGAGGGGGCTCCCTTTTATAGAGGGAGCTGGTATGGGGGGGAGACGGCTGTTCACAACCGCCACCCCTCCCACCTGGGGGGTTGCATGCCCCCCTCTCTATCCTTACTCACTCTCTCTCTATCTCTGTCCCTGCCATGCAGTCGACAGGGGGAAAGAGAGAGGGAGTAAAACATTTTGAATTAATTTTTAAAAATCTTAAGGGAGGGGGGTTTGCATGGGGGAAGGCATGGGGGCACAGGGGATATTACAAATCTCTTCTTATAATTGATTTTGGTGCTATGAGAAACATGACATATCAATCCCAATGGTTACATAATTATCATTCTATTATTATCATTACACAACCTGCCAAGTCAAAGGTATAGGTGATTTATATCTCGGTACTCTTTCTTCAACAAGAATTCTGCGTGGAGGTTTACATATCCCAAATTTACAAAGGAATCTTCTTTCAGTTGCAAGACATGTGGATCTTCATCTCTTTGTCAGTTTTGACCATACTAAGTGTTGCATTGAGAAATATGACCAAACCATAGATGTTGCTCCTCAAAGTGGTAATCTCTTTGAGTTATCTTTAAATGAAGAAGTTGTAAATGTTGTTATAGCTCCTAGCAATCTTAACATGCTTTGTTGTATCAAGAAGTAAGAAAGAGCATAATGAAAGCCCTTCATGATCTTCTGGCTAAGAAGTACAAATTTATGAAATGTTAGTTAGTGTTGTATTATGATGCTTGTTGGGAGATCTTTGCAGGAAAAGTAGAACCCAAATGGGATGGACCATACAAGATTACACGTTTAGGACGGAATGGCTCTATGGCCCTTTTAGGAGATTTGCAGGGGGTAGATTTTAAGACCAAAGTCAACTTTAATAAGTTGAAACCTTAATATATGTAAGGGCTGATGTTAGGCTTGGTGCCTATGCAGGTCCTTTGGGATGAAGCTTTAATGTGCAGTAGGTACCAAGACGAGCGGATGGGATGCATCATTTCCTATTTGGAGCATCCATACCTTGAGAGCAATGTTACCACCAAGGTTGAGTGATCTAGTGCAGCAAAGGGTATTAGGTTATTGAGTGGTAAAAACTGATCCTTTATGTGGGAAATTAAGGTTTACTGCCACCATTGTCAACAAATCCTAACTAGCATTCCTATCAAGTTCAACAAGAAAGGAGAGATTGTGCCTATTATACATCCTCTCTCTCGGCTTGATTTTGATTATCATAAGTACGAGTAGGTTGATTACTATGGCATGGCCTATCAATTTAGACTGGGCTTATACTCAATATTTTGATGGAGGTTCTAGAGGGCTCGCTAAACATAGTAGTGTTCATGTGGTCATTAAGGTTCCCCGATGTAGAGTTATCATGAAGATGGGAGTCTGTTTAGGACCCTCTTTTACTAATAATATGGTAGAATACAAGGCCTTGATCATGGAGCTGAATGTAGCCCAATGTGGTGGTATCCACCAATTAAGGTTTCGAAATATCCATTAAGCAAAATTTGGATGCCTTCTCTGCCTTTCAGCATTGGCTTATTTTTATTGAGAACTAGCTTCGGTTAGGCTAAAATGCCTAAGGTCTAACAATGAAAGTGAGTAAGATCCTAAAGCATTTGAGTAGTTTTGTGATGAAAGGGATATTAAGCATCAATGGACCGCCCCATACCCCCTATCCTAGAATGGTGTTGTAGAACACATGAACAAGAACATTCAAGAAAGAGTTCACAATATACTTAGTTAGGTAGGCTTACCATAGCATTTTTGGGCTGAGGCAGTTACTACTATTATACATTTAGTAAATATATCCCCATGCACTGCTTGGTTGTCAGATTGCAGAGGAGGTATGGTTTAGAAAACCTCCCTCATATTCGCATCTTAGAGTCTTTGGATGTGAGGCTTTCTACCATGTACTGAAGGGAAAACGTAATAAGCTGGATCTTAAGTCAGTAAAATGCATCTTTATGGGTTTTGGGGATGTGATTGAGATAGGTTATCACCTATGGGATCCGTAGGCTCCAAAGGTTATTAACTTGCAGTTAGCAATCAATAAGCTAAATGGAGCTTACAGTGAACTTACAGTGTGTGGGATCCCATCTTACGGATGTACCATCATGCAGCGTTGGATATGTTGCATATCTTTGAGATGGTGATTAGTCAGTTAGTTCCTCGACAATGGAATTGCTTTGCCGATTCCTTGGCTAACAATGCTTTCATGGAGGATGTCTTTTTCAATTGTGGTCCAGGGGAGCCCTTACAATTACCTCCCAACCTTAGCCCTAGACTACTTTGGGATCTTATTGCTGACATGTCATATTTTGGCCATGAATGGCTAGTTTGGGTTATGAGTCACATAGCAAGTGAACACCTTTCTACTCTATCATGGACACATAGGATTTTGTATTGTCATATTCATTGGACACCCCTTTCCATTTATGCATGTGCTTTAGTTGAGTAACGTTAGGATTAAGGAATTGTTCTAGTAGTATGTTGTGATGAATGGTAGTAAAATGTTTGATTTCATAAGACCAAGAGGGTTGTCACTGTCAAGTTCTCACATTTTATTTCATCAGGCCAAGTGGGCCAGTTCTGTTGGCTGCAAAATGTTATATCTCTTTAGGCCAAGAGGGCCATACCTCTGTTTGGTGCAGGTATGTTTAATAGTTTTTTGTTATAGTGATTGCATCATACAGGTTGGATGAAGTGCCTAGAGGAAGCCTTTGTTGTGGAGGAGCTTCTTGTGGCCATTCCAAGTGGTATCATCACACCTTTCCAAGCTCTCCCTTAAGCTAATAATTTTATATTTGTTGTGGGGGTTATTTTCTTTTTGGTTGTGGGCATTGGCAACTAATGTATGAAGTCCTAGGGTTTGGTTAGGTATATGTAGGGGAGATTTGAGTATTTTTCTACCTCGTGTTAGAACATTGTTAGGCATTAAAGACCTATGATAGAGGGTAGTCCTTTTGACCTTGTCCTTCGTGCTTGCTAGGCAGCTATCCTAGGAGTCCCTACTAGTGTGAGGCAGTTAGATAAGCCTATCAAAGTGTAAAGAAAAGGACGTTTTGAATATATCTAAATGAAAAATTACAAAGGTGTGTAAAAAGGGATTCTAACCCCTCAATTGAAAAGAGAAAGGAAGAAAATTCCTATAAGCACTTGATTATCGCCTTGTAGAGGCCTGGTAGATTCTTGGGGATGAGAGTCTCGGGGCTGATGCCTTGTCTTCCTATGAGTAGCGTGTAGCTAAAATAAAGAAAATAAAAGTAAGGTTGGAGCAAAAATAAAAGTGGGCATTAAGAAAAGGATGAAGTGGCGCCTTGCGAGAGTTTTGTAGGTTCTTGGGTATGAGTCACGATGACCTGAGACGGATGCCCTATTCTCCTTGGGTTACTCTACGCTCAACTCCCTCCTTTTAACATACCCAAGTATGAAACCTTGAAAGGAAATGTGTTACAAGAAAAATATGATGACCAGGCTATAGGAGTCCTCGCCTTGTAGGAGGTGTTGGTCTAGTTATCCTAAGTTAGGTAGGTAGTTCAAACCACCACTAGGATGACCACTTTGATAGGCTTTTTAGCCAGTCCAAGTAGGTGGTTAGTGACTCGCTCTAGATTTCTGTGAAATTATGATGGGCCTATCCCTTATGGATTTTCATGCCTTGATTCTATTAGGGGGTAGGGTGAGAGTTGTTCTTGAGCTTTGTTGAGTATTTTTTTATGGCAGCTTGATACTTTCTTAGGTTGTTTCTGGCAGTTTTTTACTTTCTTAGGTTGTTTGTGCAGATCAGTTCATGGGACTCGATGGGCTGAGTCTGCACCCTATCCCATGGTCGCCAATGAGAGCACTTTTTTTAGACCTGTCAAGTGCGGAAAAGAAGTAGATTAGTGTAAATTTTAAGCGAAAATTTAAAGCCGACAAAGGCGGGATGTGAAGATCTGACAATATTAGAGACTAAGGAAGATGGAAATGTAAAACTTCGGCCCATCAGGAAAAAAATAAACTAACAAATGGGCCCTTAAAACTATCTCTTACTATTGTGTTTTGCAAAGATCAATTTGGGCAAGATTGGATAGGTGCTCATTTCTTTCTCTCTCTCGCGTACTCACACACTCTCTCTTTCTTCCTCTCTGCATTATCCCTTTTCTACTATCTTTACGATAGGGTTTGATGCTAGTTCTAACTTAAGGATCAATTGTTGTTGCAGCACTTAACACAAGGTAGATCAAAGATTTTGTAGCTCAATTTATTGGTAAATCTTCCATATTTTGTAGTACCAAAATTTATTCATTTAATTAGTGACTTTTATGTTTGATGGGATTGATGTTTTCTTATGTCCATCATTTGCAATGGGTTTTGATCAGTAACGATTCAATCTTATATTCAACAAATCATCTTATAGGTAAATTGGCCCTATTTTGTATTGCTTCTATTCATGCAGTTATCTAGATATTTTTTGTTAAAAGGGATTCATTCAAGTATTTTTGTTAAAAGGGATTCATGTAGGTTATTTTTTGTACATACAGGTATTGTACAAGGTTTAGATGAAGCACATAGTTCTCGATTGACTATTTTGATTCGGTGAGTGATTCCTTTGTGCTGAATGATATGGATCTGCTGCAAGTCGATGGTTCAAAAATCCTTTACTTTATTGGTCATGTGTGTCCATTTGGATCTCCATGACAATTGGCAATGATCCATGAAACTCTTGTATCATATCATCCAAATAACGCACAATGTGTTGAGCCTTAGAATATGTCAAGTGTCAATCCAATGTGCCTATTAGGATTTGCATGCCATGTGGTTGCTATCCTTGTAACAATTACTCTATAATACCCACGTTTCATACAATGTATTGAGTCAAATCAGACTTCTATTCATTATATTATAATAAAACTTATTGTGGTAGAATTCTCTGAGTATTCTTGTGGTATTCTTTTCATTATATTTCATGTATGTGGTATGATTAAAGTGATGCCTTGAAATTGAATCTATACTTTGTGTCGATGTACATATCCACATGCATTTAGATATCGATGTTTGTGTGTATGTTTACAAAAGTGTAAACATCTCTTAATGCCATTTTGATTTGTATGGCATATTGGTGATTACTAGATAGACTTAAAATGTATTGAGGGGTTAATACATACTTCTTTACATCTAATGCATAAGTTATAACGCCTGAGAGAAGAACAAGCATTCTCTCGATAGAACTACATAACATAAAAGATGAAGAAATGAATTGGATCACTGATACGTATCATTGCTTATCTTGGGTACGTATGCATCCAAGTATGAAGGGAGCTTTCAGGGTGAAAGCATTTGCAATTGCAGAGGTATCAAAGTACTGGAAGGGTAAAATTTTAGCTCTCAGACAAAGGAATATTGATTCTCACCTTGTAACAAAGGCATTTGTACAACATATATTCATGCAAAAACAAACACACATTGCGCCCACTATGCCCTTTCAACAAAATATTGCAAACAGTAAGTATTTGCAACTCATTGAGAATAAGAAATTTCATGATATCTATGTAACTACTTGTCTCGTATTTACAAAAGTATACCCTTCAGATTGCTATGAGTGGAAAGATTTTAAGAGTTTCATAGGTTCTTTTAAGTGTTACTACCTCAAAATTGGTAGATTACTCTTTGAGGGGCATATAGGTAAGCAGCTCGTAGAGGACCTTGTTTTTTTCTATGACTCCAAGTACATATTGCCCAAGGGGGATCGAGAATATGAAACCCTTGACTCTATGCACATATCGAATCTCAATAGCATAGAATGGCCATTGTGTAGTATCGAAATTTTGCACATGTGTAGCACAAAAATTTCAATAGATATATTGAATTCTATGAAGCCAAGAACCGGCTCAAAGAGTGTACATCTAAGCTAGTTCATACCGATTGCAATTTTTGCACACATGCTCGAGGAATGTGAGGGTTTGAGACATAACAAAAGCATATTTGTCATAAAAATTGTATCAGACGATTATGTAATAAGGATTCTAGGTAAAACTTGGATATAAAAAATGAGTCATAGTCTTGACAGAGTAGAGTGTCGAATCATAAAAAGGGACATGGCTTTCAAGTAAAAATTTTCTCTCTTAGTTGACTATTATCTTACTTTGGGATGAATCGGCTAACTTTCCTTTCCAATTACAGGTACTTTGTCACACAACATACTTTACGCCTAGTGTTCAAGTATCGTAGATGGATGATGCTCAAGGGTAAACGGTTGTGCCTTGATCAAGACATGCGTGAAAGTGCAAATGTGGATGTTACTATCATTTTTTAGGGCCGCGAGCCCCAAGTATTGCAAATGGAGGATGATTGGCCCTTGAGTATAATGCACCAAGAAGTTACAATGTTAATGCAGAATCCACCTGTTAGCTTTTATTTTAAACTAGATGGTAGGAAAATTCGAAGCCGAGCTTAGGATACTGTTACTAGTGAAAAGTATGTGGCTCCACATATTTTAGAAATTATAGAGTCTCCCTAAAAATCCCAAGATCACAAGTTGTAGTATCCAACACCTATAAATTTTTGAATTTTTTTTGCCAATAGAATATTGTCACTTGTAAACTTGAAATATTTAAAAATTATGGTATTTGTGCAACATCATACATTTGTTATACACTTTTCACATCAACACATTTACATATGTATGTAAACTTTACAAAGACGTAAGTAAGGCCATAACTAAATATCATATGCAAACAACCCTTAATGGTTTAAAATTTAAGGTTTTTAAGGTAGAACTATTTTAGCTCTTGTTTCATTGTTTCATTTCACACTTTCTCTCTTTATCTCTTTATATCCACCATATCCCTCCTACTTGCTACGATGGATGCTCACGCACACTTTGATGAGTGGATCCACGAGACTATCTTTGCAAGCCAGGGTGATGAGATATTTAAGGTTTTCTCTAAGAACTTCAACCTTGAAAGCGTGCTCTCATCGCTAGATCTCCCCTTTCACGTTTTGGAAGACTTTGTGAGCACCATTTCTACCTGCACATACACCATGAGGGATCCGACATGACTTGGGTGCCTCTGGAACAACTGATGGTATTTCAGGCAAGGAAAAATCACCAAAAAGTGGTGAATAGGTGTCCCCGGCCCACGTGGATCCTTCGCATAGAGTATGCACTATTCCCATGGGCAGTGCACCACGTACAACACCTTTGGATCTCGTGGAGTGTGATTGTGCATTGGCAATTTACCTCCTTGCATTGGATACACCCCTAGAGGAGGAAAGCGATGAAGGTACAACTCCATAGGTTGTTGCTAGAACATACATGGGAGAAGAACCGATTGAAGAGCTCATAAATGTTGAAGAGGAATATTGGGTGGTGGCAGAGCAAGGGTTGGCTCTCATAGTGTCATCTTCTTCAAAACAACCACAAGTCAAAAAACCCAACCTTGCCTCCTTGACGCCCATTAAAGTAGATGGTATACAATACTTGCTTCTATCAGATGTGCTATAATACTTGGAAATGAAGGAAGAAGAGTTGTTTTCCATCCTAGTCAGGGGATTCGATAGAAGACTTGATCGATTATGATTACATGGATATGCATCGACGATCGTAGAGATTGGAAGATATGATGACACAAGCTTAGATATAGTGAGTGCCATCATAGCACCACAAGAGCATATTACCTCAGTTGAAGAAGATTACCTTGTGCCGGATGCTGAATTTGAAGCACTATAACATGATCTTCTCGGACAAGGCCCTAGCTTCCTAATAAGGAGTTTGTAGATCCCTTTTCCCAAAGAGGTGCCTCGCTAACATACGAGAAAATGAAGATCCAAGATGATCTAGAGAAGGTGAGATTTCTAAGTACCATATATTTTTATGCGACGAAACTTGACGGTAGGGTGTGTCGGGTCCCCGCAATCCACCGGTGATATCCTGGCAAAAAATGATACATGCAGCTGCCCTATCCAAAGTCTGACATTTGGGATTACTTTCTAGAATCTTGGTAAAAAATGATCCTTGCACTTCGGACAAGGCAACTACAGGCATTATTTTTTTGCCAAGATTTCACCAGTGGACTTCTGGGAGACCTGATGTACCCTACCCTCAAGTTTCATCGCTTTTTGATAACTCTAGGTTAGTTGCTAAATGTATTGTTTGATTTGACTTTGTCATTTAGGACATATGGTATATAGATGAGTTTGCATCAAGGCAAGGAGGAGCTCAACACGCGAATCGATGGAAGGATTCAGTTCTGAAGGAGTGAGAGCGGAATTTAGGTGATGGGAAGTGCTTAAAAATAGCTAAAAATTATGAATATCGAGGGAAAAATATTCACTGTCAAAGGCGGCGGCTCGATCTAGGACGATTTTAAGCGCCAAAGTGCTTTAAAGGCGCCCGAGCGACACTTGTTGATTTTTCATAATTTTTCAGACAGTCGTGCGGGTTGACACGAGCTATTGGCCAATGCGGGATGCTAAGCTGGACGCCCAGGATTTTTCAGAGCTCGATTCCGAGTCCGGACGGGGAAATGGCCAAGAAACCGGTCAAGATGCGAAGAGGTGGACAAAATTTGGCCAAAATGGGCAAGTGACCCTTGGGAGCCCAAATTTTAATGTAGCATGAAACTTTTCATGCATTTGAAGATGAAGAAATCGTGGAGAGGAGCACGCAGACAGGCGCCGATTTTTTCGCCCCAATGTTGATCATGCCATCTCCAGCCTCAATGCAACCCCCCCCAATGATCATTGCCACTCATTCCCCTCTGGATGCAGACTCTATCGCCGCCCTTCGCCCGTCGAATGATGCCCTCTTTGAAGATCTCTGATTTCAGTCTTTCTCTCTCCTCCCTCTCTCTCTTCTAAAGGCAAGTTCATGTGGGGAGAAGAAGAAAGAAGAAATAATGGTGGAGGCTTGTCCGGCATGGATCGGATTGCTCCACGGGCTGGAAATGGTGATTGGTGATTGTGCTGGACATGAAGTGCTGCTGATTTCCAAATCTACAGCCATGGACATGAAACCCGAAACACGCAAATAAGCGGTAATTTAAAATTTTCAAAGGAAATTTGAGCTTTTATGGCTTTTGATGGATGAAATGTTGTTCATGTGGGATAAAAATTGTTTATGATACTGTTTTCTATGAGTTCTTGCTGATCATGATCGAAAAATCAGAAAAATATGCATTTTGTGGTTCAAAATAATATGTTAAAACACGTAAAACATGGAAAAACAAGGGAAAATGAGGGTTTTTGCATAAAAATGGGGAGGTAAATAGGAACATCAACTAAACTTTCATTTTTTTTGCAAGAAGGAACTAAGGGCCATAGCCCATAACCTGTTCTTAATTTTCAGCAGTTAAATAATGCATAAAAATAAGGAAAAATACAAGAAAATGGTGGAAAAACCCTAAAAAATAGGGGAAAAATACATTTTGGGTTCCGAAAAATAAGGATAAATAAGAGCAATGTTTGTGAATGTTTGTGGGGAATGAAGCATGAGGATTTGCCTCAGTTCAACCCCACCTTCCTGTTCTAGTGTGTCTTTTTCTGTTTTTTCCACATAAAATGATGGTGAAATACCCTATAAATCTATCCAACGATGCAATACTTAAACGAGGAAGGGTAGAGAAGTTGAAATATGTCTAAATGCCGTGTGAAATGATGGGAAAGTTGTTGATTTCTATGCATAGCATTTAGAACGGATGATAATTAAAATTAAGAGCTTAGTAGCACGAGGATCACCTCGGTGCTAGGCCCATGCAATGAAGCACGAACGGTAGTTGGAAACCATTAAAAGAATGTTTTGCACTTGTGCACGATATTGTTTTGCTAAGTTTTTGAGCACTAGACATCCACCAAATGCATAGAGCATGAAAAGAATTCAAGAGTATCGGTAATCAGCTCCTGGACATGCATTGCAATTGTTTTTTGGAACACGACCTACGTTGAGAGGCAGTGAGGTACCCATGCTGAAGGTAGACGTGGGATCCTAAAGGGGAAATCAAGTAAGGACAATGGTACATTCCTGGACACGCTTATTTGGTACCTTGAGCGACGTTTGTGCGAAATGTCTAAATGTTGAGCGACGCATCGAGGGGCCAATCCCCAAGGTGTAGGAGAGTCGCAGAGGGTTGACGGCATTCAGCCGTAGGAGAAACCCCATGTGTATGTGATTCGAGCCTTTTGGCTATGTGAAATGGACTCCCTTTGAGGAGTAATATCGGGTTAGGATCAGTTGGACTACAACGTATTACAAACGCAATGTTTAGGAAGGCAGAGATTTTGATAGATGCTCCTGGCCGCGAGGCCGAGGGGTTGTCTTGTGCGTAGTGGCGAGGCCCGGCTAGTGCGTAAATTGGCAACCTTGTTGTAGACTTGGTAGTCTTCCATAAGAACTGCTCACCAGGAGGGCAAGAAATAATCATGAAAATTCGAGCTTTGACCAAGTTTGGACCTTTTGGAACGATACTTGTGACATCTAGCTTGGAGAAGGTGGTGCAAATCAAGTGGTCAAAGCTTCTTCACTTGTTTGACCAAACGTGTGGTGGAGAAATGTGTGTGCTTGCTACATTAGATGACCTTGCTAAAGTGTCAGATCTGCTTCTCCTGGAGAAAAAGCTGAAGGGGGAGCACATCATTTTTGAAGCAAAGAAGAAACTTATATTTTCATCGAAAGTTGGCCCCTCCTCTCCACCGATGAAAAAGCCAAGGAACAATTGAGAGTTCTTGTTGGCTATCGGCTTTTTGTATCTTCCATCACTATCAGCCATCGCATGTATTTTTCTTGATGAATATAAGATATTTTACTTTGTCCCTATAAATAAATATTTATTGAATAAATGTGTGGTTTGTGTAAGTGTGACAATAATGTGTGGTACGTGAATGACGCATTTGCATACCTTAACATAATCCAATTTAATTATGTCAATGTGTAGTACTGCACTTGCGATTGTGTATAAGCAATAACGTAACTCGTAGTCGTACATATTACTACTTTTGATGCATTTGTATGTTAAACAAAAATTAAGAGTTGTGCGTTTCAAGAAACAAAACAAAACAACTTTGCTCAATTATTTGAGTTCAGTACGCATCACATGAGATATTATGTCTATATAAATAAACATTCCAATGTGGCAGAATATACAAATTTTTTTGGCCTTTCAAGATGCTATGGTGCTATAATACTTATTACAAAACCTTGCATCATTAATCTCATAACCTATGGAGAAGTCCCCTTGCCGTATCGAAGCCGAACGATAAAGTTCATGTCTTTATCTGTGATTGTGACACGCTTTGCATGGATAACCGCTAGCTGTGTATCATCAAACAAGTCCATAAGAAACCCCTCTGTAGCTATTTGTAGTGCCTCCATAGCTCCAACAGTCCACCTTCCTACTGGTGGCCAAAAACCACCTCCTGTTTTCTCAATCTTGCACAATATCATGAACAAGTCTCGAGAAGCTCCCCTTTGGAATGATGAGATCAAAAGAGTGTCGTTTGTGCTCTTGTGTTAGCTTGCTGTTGATCTTTCTCAGGTCATCCAATTGTGCCTTTGCCTCCTCATATGAGATACCAATGTCATAGATAGTATCCTGCATTGAAATAATTTGATTGTTTTGTTGAATTATAGTGTCATTGAGCTGTACCACTTTCCCTTTGAGCTGTTGTATATGAAGTTGATGTGCAGGTTGAAAAATGCAAGATTAAAGAATAAGAAGAGGTTTGACTACCATCATCGACTCCGTCCAAGAGCTATTCAAGAGAATGATTGGGTACTTTTCTATGATAGCAACCTGGACAATCAATAGAGTGCTCATAGGAAGCTAGCCAAGCAATGGTTTGGTCCATATGTAGTGAAAGTAGTACATGATAATGCTACTTATACTTTGGCTGAAATGGATGGAACCATGGTAAAAGTACCAATAGCCGGTAAACGTATCAAGCTCTTCAAATGGAAAGAATCTTCAACTTATGAGCTTGATGACTTGGACAATGGCTATCGCCTAAAGAAGTACTTCCCTCCTTGGGGATCCTAATAATCACATTCGATGCACCCTTTCTCTTGCGGACATTGCACTGTCCTTCTTCTTGTGCTTCTGATAGCCCTTATGATCTTCCTCATGAGGTGGTCTTGTTCTGCTAGTCCCATCCCCTGTGAAATCTACTTCTGATACCCAAAAGAAGACCCAAGAATCTGCTTCCAATTTGGTGGAATTGGAGAACCCATAGTTCCAAAAGAGAACATTCCTTCTGCAAAGACGGTGAAGTTCAACCTCCCTCGGGAAAAACAGAACAATGCAATCCAAAATAAGGAGGTATAGAATACTACAGAGCCATAGAGAGCTACAGAGACAAAAGCAGAGATAGGACCCAAGGTCCAAGAAATAGAGGATGCAGAAGTCCCTCCTCATGAAGAGGAAGTGCATATTTTTCATTTGTAGCTAGAAATCTTTGTTTGAGTGGAGGTGTTGGAGCTATATATGGCTCACCCTATCTAAGGCTAGGTCTTACCTATATATATCTAGATTGTGATCAATATGATATATTCTTTGGGAGTGTATATGGTGTGTCTCTTCTCTCTCTACTATCATGTCTCTACATATCTTCTCTCTCTATATTTCAACAAATCATTCATAGTTGCATTGCATTCAACGCATGGTATTATCTTGGATGCATGGAAATTGTCTTCATAAACATTGACCCATGAAAAGTGTGAGATATCCCAACAAGCCATAGGACTAGCAATCGGTTTCTTTGGGGATTGTGTAGTGAGGATCATATTCTATCTCCTGGAATAATTGATTAAAAGAGAGGACTATGTATCGTATGTGCTTTACCTATGCCAGATACGTGGAACGTACGGATGCACTATCAATTGTGCACACTGGCATACTCCCTCCCAATTACTTTCCCCTTGTTCAATTCTAAACCAACTGTGAGTTATGGGATTTCATGTTTTTCCATTGAGCAATGTGCGTCATGGGGTGAGTGATTGTTCTATCATCCTCTTGAGTGCCCATGCACTGAGAGTTCTATTCTTTGTCATCGACACTTGACTCGACGGACTTTATTGACAAAACTACCTCCCTGGGTGTTGTTGCATGGTCTCTGCTATGATGAACGTGTTCTATGGTGCGCCCTAGTCCCTCCTGCCGCCCGACGACAGCTTCAATCTTTTTACATCAAGACGGTTCCCTTCAACCATCTACAAAATGGGCCAAGTGTTCCTAATCCTACTTTTATGTTTGCAAGTGTATGTTATGTCTTAAGTATGGGAATGCCAGCATCCAATCGGTTGACAAGTCCATGGCCGTGTCGATCAATCTACTCTAACCAGTAAGGTCTTAAATGTGGGGACACATCCCTACCCATTTGATGTGCATACCCCCTGTATATATCATTACCCAATTATGCATGTCTACCCCGTAATATTTCTGTTCTAATGGGTTCCCTTCCTCACCCACCCACCCTCGTACCCCCTGTCGTCGAGGCTGTTTCCCTTGTGGTTGTTTTATTACCCAATTTTTTTCTTTTTCTATGTGAACATCCCCTACGTTCACCAAACTTCCGATCCAACCTTATAACCTAGTTCGTCCCTTTGAATGGCACACTTTTCCTTTTTACATCCCCTTATTCTGGTTTACCGTTTTTGCATTATTTATTTTTGAAGTTTTTCCCACACAATTGAATGTATTTCCATGCAAACACGCCGTTATCGCTTCAAAATTGTGATCTCATATCCAGCCCTGTCCTATGCTTTCCCTGGGATATTTTTTCTTTTAATCACCTGTCATTTTAATGTATAGTTTGTTCCTAATTAATTTTTGTGTGGTTTCGTATCTTTTTCACTTATGTTTTTTTACCTTTTTGCATGTGAACCTGCCCTATTCTCCTCCGAATTCAATTTTGATTGGATTGCCTTGTCCGACCACCCTTTTTGCACAATTCTCATTTTTCCTCAGCCCTATTTCGACCTCAAAATTTTTTGTTATTAATTTTTATTGGTATTATCGAGCTCCATTTTATTGTTTTTTCCATGTGAACACTTCCTAACCCCATCGGAACTGAAATTTGATGTGACAACCCTGAAGATTCTATATGTCCGAACATTATCTATTTTTCCCGCCCTTTCTTCTGGTGCACGGATCATTCTTTATTAATTTTTGAATCCCGTTTCGGATACGATTTTGGGGTTTTTTCCATGTGAAAGGGTACTCTTATCTTCGTCGAAACTCTGTTCTGACATGACGGGCCTGTTTGGTATTCTTTTCTCACGATTTTTATTTTTCCCATGTTTCATTTCCACAAATGGATTCTTTGATATTATTGGTCGTATGGGTTTTCGCACCTATTTTTTACCTTTTTCCCATGGGAATGCCTTCATATGATCCTAGACACCCTATTGAAGTTTTCTGCCATCTCCCCCTTGCCTTTTGGCTTAGTTTTCATTTCTACTACATTGTGTTCCGATGAACGGTTTGCGAGTTATTAATTTTCTTTGTTTTGCCGTGTTCTCTGTGCTTTGCCTCACACGTGAATATGTGCATTTTTTAATTTACGCTCCTCGCGATGCCCCGTTGTCTTCGTGCCCTTTCGTCTCGACGTCTCGACCCTGTTCCATCCTGTCACTGCAAATTGTTTTAGCCCCATCCCGTGCATACGCACGGGACATGGGCACTCTTCCCTCTTTCGGCTTTTATTTTCTTAATTTAATTTAATTTTTCCTTTTTTTACATTAATTCTCCTCCCCCACTCATTGTTTTAATTTACCAACTAACCATAGCAATATTAAAACAAACAAAATCACCATTTATTTTTTTGTCAAAAAAAGGGAACAAAAAAAACCAAAAATCCAAACACCACAAATCAACAACAATTCACACCCACCACCCATTAAAAAATTTAACCAAAAAAACCATAAAAATACAAGAAAAAAACACCAACAACAACCAAAATAAAAACACAAAAAAAAACAACCCAATCAAATACACATATCCACTTCTAGGTACTTTTCTTTTTCCATTCCTTTTTTTTTTCACTATCCCAAAATTCACAATTAATTCTTAAAATGAATCCTAAACATCACCATGGCATGTACGCTGGCACCAAAGATACATTTTGTAATAAATTAAAATTAACCCGCTGTTCACTTTGCATGTGTTATGTGCGCTTCAGAGGCACCTTAATTTTAAATAAAAATAAACCAGCCATCAGAAAAATGCATGTGCTGAAAAAGTAGAGCGCTTCAAACACACTTAATTCTTAATCAATGAATATGCATTTAGAGACCTGAGTCTAGGTATCGAAGTCCGAGATTCGTTAAAAGCACCATTTCACATTAATAAATTGTAACTAATAATTTAAAAATGAACCACCGTTTTCTTATTAAGGTTTACAATCTAGTAAAATTTCAACCATTGTTAATAATTTATTAAAATGAACCCTTCATTAAAATCATTCCCCTCACTACACTTTTTTTCCTTTTCAATAAATATGCTTCGTGGGATGGGTACGTGCAGTCTTTCAAGTTGTCATTGCTTATAGAAGTTCTAGTTATGTCTTGAGAGGGTTATTGAGGTATTATGGTTTGACTGTATGATACGATTACGGGTATGGCCTATAGTTTTCTTTTCTGCCTGATTCGGGGTCTCGGGTGCATGTTTGTTGTATAGCATGAAGCTTTTGGTCGCATATGTGTATAGTTCATGCCGAATTTTTTCTAAGATGTGGATTGTTTGGGGTGGTCAGTCAGTTAGTCACATCTGTGTGTGCTTATTTTGGTCGATTTCTTTTTTATAGATATTCTGTTATTGTGCAGGCATTCACCGTGATTGTCTGTGTGTGTGGTGTGTGTGTATATTCCATTTGAATGGTGCTCAAGCTTCTCCTCCTGTTCAGTATGTCCCATTAATCCCCTGACTTTTGAGCCTATTGCAAAAGCTGGCCTTGCATCTTTTGTGGTTGCTTCACTTCCACTGATTCCAGACGATCCAACCCTTTGTGATGAGTTTCTTGCGTCATACAGTAAGAAATCGGGCTTGGTTTCTGGTACTTCTATGGTCCTGACACCTAGAGGGTTACGGAAGTCTTTGTCTCTTCCCTACAAAGGAGAACCCTTTGTCATAGCCAGACAGTTATTCTTAAATGAAGAGATCCTCAAGCTATTACAGAAGCAGACTAAAGAGGTCCTCGATGTCAAGAAGGTGATTAACACTTGTCTTTCTCAATGATCACTAATTCTCTCTGGAAGCTAGTCTGCCAATTTCTCCAAGACAGGTTCATGCCTACCAAGACACCATCTCACTATTTGTACAAGGAGCTCTTCACAGCCTCCAGTATGGTTTTAAAAGGGGCGGCCATTGACTGGAGTACTTACCTTCTTACGAAGATGGACCAGCATTTTGTCAAGGTGACTAGAGGGAATGTTATCAACGTAACCTATGGTTCATATTTATGTGCTTTCCTGATATATTCAGGCCTTAAGAAGGGTGTTTTACCTCCTCCTACATCTAATTCAGTCCCTCCCTCTCCATCTTTAGAAGATTCAGAACCCATTGATATAGTGGATATTAACTCCCCTCCTCCGTTGATCATTCAGCAGAAGCACTTGAAGCGTATAGCAGAGACAATTCCACCAATCATTCCTTCAGCTTTAGTTCCTGCTACCTCTAGAAGTGACCTCCCTGCCTACCTCACATACAACAACTTATTCGGGGCACATCGAGAGGGTTCTTTGGATATATTAGTTCCTTCACTGAACAGTTTAGTGGTAGGGGATGCCATTCCTTTCCTTTGTAACGACATCCAGAGTTCTATTGAGCTCTCAGTGACAGCTTCTGTTCAATAGTTATATGCTTCTTTCTATGAAGAATTGATGCAATCCAAAGACCATATGCATAAGGCAACCACAGAGTTAGCCTCTACTAAAGACACTCTTTCTGATCTGTTTAAGAAGATGGAGAAGCAGACACAAATGATTGAGACCCAGAGAGAAGAAATATCTTCTTTGAAAACTCAATTATAGTAGAAGCTCAATCAGAGGTCACTAGAGTTTCGGAAGAGAAAGAGAAAATGTCCAAAGAAGCTCAAGAGTTTAAGACTCTTGTGGATACAAAACTGTCAGCTTTGCAGACTGCTCACAATACAGTAGAATCCTAAGCTTCTCAAATTAAACAGTTGAAGGACCAACCGGCACAGTCACGGTCCATCCCTCCAAGTCGCAGTGTCCCCATGATTCCTTCTATATCTCAGCAGGACTTGGCAATTCTCCGGAGACAAGCCACATTATGTCTGTTGTTTCAAGCTAAAGTGGAAAGATTGTAGTCCAGGATGGATTTATTATGGTCTACATTTGAGCAATTTCAGGAGTATGTTGCTCCCGACCATTCCTTTTTTGTCCACTATCAGTTGCTGCAGAAGTTGGCCTTCTATATTAAGCTCTCAACAATGGATCTTCCTCTTCCAGAGGATGGTTGGAGTGGAGCTTGGTCTTTTGATTTGCTGACAGAAGTTTTCCATATGGTCTTTGAAGATTCAATAATGATGGATATCATGGTGTTGTCTTATATGTATCTACAAGGTGATCTGTTAATTCTAGATGATGTAGATCTGGCTTGGTATGTAGGGGATCTAGTCTTACAAGCTGCCTTATATGTTAACCATTTGGAGTTGAGGATAGATGAAATGTTCCAGTGCTATTCTTCTAAAATGGCTGCTTGTCCTCACACTTTATGATATTCAATGATTTATTCTGTAGTCCTGAACCAATGATAGAATACAGCCTCTACTCATACGTAGAACACTAACCAACTAAGGGTGGATCTTTTAGCTTATCTTTTCAAAAACTATCCATTTGATTCGTCCTTCTTTGATGCCTACCATCGACGATTTATTTTAGGTCCCTCTATTCCTAGCTTATTGCATTATCAATGGAGCCCCAAGAGAAACACCAAGGCAAAGAGGATTCTACTACAAGAAAATCTATCTTGTAACATCAACAAGCTTTTATTTCATTCTTTTGATGACCAAAACAAAGAAAACAACAATTCTTCACACATCATCGTAGTAGATATCTCCCACGGATTTGATAGAATCAACCATAATCTTCAACATCTTTATAAAATTCTTCAATAGAACAAAGAACATAAAAGAATACACCATCTTTGAATGGAAATCAATCACATAATATTCATCTTCAATGTCTTCATAGTTCTCTCTCTCAATCTCTCATATACAGTTACACTGTTTTGATAGAATTGACTATCTCTGGCTCTCTCTCTCTCCATCAATAGTACATCATCTTCTCACTACAATACTCTCATAATAACTCTCAATAATCCTTCTTAGGTCGTGGATGCACCTCCCAAGAGGTATGTGTGATATGAAGAGGCACAAGAGCCACTATTGTGTGTCTTCATAGCTCACTACTCTCATTGTCACTCCAGCCTTGAGCAGTTGTTTCTTCCATTTGTTTTATCTCTTTTGAACTTAGATTCATCCTTTCCAAAAGTTAAAAAACTTTTCCAAAGTCAAATATACATTCTACAGAACACTTACAGAAGTTCTACAGAACAGTACAGTACAATATCAGAGCAGATACAGAACAGTTATAGAGCAGAGACAAAGGCTCTATAGAAGGTCTACAAAGGATTACAGAAGGTCATCAGAACCTCATAACTCATTCTAAAACCATTCCAAACTATAAAAAAATATTCAATAAGCTTTCAAAATATTTCAATCTTCATCAATCATCAATCCATACTTCATACAGAATAAAATCAGAACAAAACAAAAGCTATACAGAAGGTATACAGAACCAACCAGAACCTCAACAGAACCTATCAGAACATCACAGAACTTCATATCTCTACTGAGAATCATCAAGAAATTCCAAAACATAATCAATATCATCCAAAACACTTTCAAATACTTCCATTAACAACCATATATCACTCTAAATCCATAAAAAATCAATCATTTAGACCTCAAAATCAACAAAAATCAGTCAAAATTTTAGTCTTTTTCCACTCTCAACATATCCCCACAATTATAAAGGAAGCTTCCTCACGACTTAAGGAAAAGAAGAATATAAGTTCACTAAAGAGCTCAATTTTATCTTCCATAGGATCTTCAATAATCTCTCCAAACCACAATCCCAACTTATTACCTGTATTTTTAGAAAAACTACTAAAAGAAAACTTCATTATGTATTAACTCATTTGATAATCATTTAAAAGTCATAACAAATTTATAAAGGATATAAGAGGTTCTTCTTCAGCTTTCCACTATAGGCGTTCCATATGTTGAGATATCGAGCTCCACTCGTGATATGCCAGGGTGACCGTTGTGCATTTATGTCACCGACTTGTCAGTTGCAAATGCGGTCGGTACATTGCCCATGAATAATAGCTAGATGACAGCTATCCTTATCTACTCTAGTTCGTGGCTCAGTTAGTATGCTACCTTAGTTAGTTGAATTTGGTTTGAGACCCATATATAGGGTTCTTCTATTTCTATGTAGAGTTCTTTTGGCTTACACAACTAAGAAGAGAAAAATTGTTTTCAGCCTCCACCTGTGTGTGTATTCCCCCATTGTGTAAGCAAGAAAACTACAAGTGAGACTCCTTCATTCTCTTCCACAATCTTGACATGGTATCAGAGCCTTGTTTGTGGTAAGGAGCTCAAGAAAGCAAGCCAAGTTCGCGGTGTTCTGGTAAGAGGACCAGTGTTGCTTTCATTCTTCTGTTTTGGGAGCAAGTCTCTGCAGGTAGCACAGCCGGAAAGTGCAAGAGTGCATTGTCTCAGGTTGAGACGCCCTTCGCGGTGAAGCAAGAGGACAGTATATGCTATTTTTTTTATTTGAGGCCATTTCGGGGCCTGTTTTGGAGGCGGAAGTTTTCTGCACGCACTTAGGAAAAGGCCCAGTTTTATGCTGTGCGATCGCTGTTCTACAGGTCTGTGAAAAGTTACTGTAGAAATTGCATCGTATGCCTGTGCGCAGAGACATTGGGAGTTACAAAATCATCCTTGTTGCCTGTTGATGCAAAATCGTCACTAGGAAGTGACTGTGTGGTCAAATACCACTTTCGTTGGTTTTGCAGATTTGCCCTTGTGAGGCTGAAGCTGTGTTCTTTGCAGTGACAGAATTTTTTGCAGTGTTCTATAATGGCGTCTGATTCTCTTTCACAGATTGTCACTGAAAAGCTTGACAAGAACAACTTCCAAGCATGGAAGTTTAGAATGACGAATTTCCTTATGGGAAAAGGATATTGGGAATTTGTTGCAGGAAATGAAGAAGAACCAGTTCTTCCTGATGTTCCCAATCAACAGCAAATACAGGCATTTAAAGCATGGCATGAGAGAGCCAGGGAAGTTATGTACTGGTTGTCTATCAGCATTTCAGACTCTATGATTGTGCATACTCAAGATGCAAGTACGCCAAAGGAGGCATGGGATACTTTGTCAAAAATATATAGCACAAATACGCAAGCCAGGAAAATGCAGCTCAAGCAAGAGTTGCATAATGTGCAAAGAGAAAATATGAGCATCAATGACTACCACATGAAGGTGAAGAAGATTACAGATGCACTTGCTTCCATTGGGTCGCCAGTGGAAGATGATGATTTAGTTTCTGTGACCTTGAATGGTCTAGGAAAGGATTATGCACAGTTTCAAACATCCATTTCCATCCGTGAAAGATTTTCTGATTTTGAGGAGTTGATTGCTCTTCTAATTTCTGAGGAGCAGAGAAATGGTGGTGCATCTTCTTCAGGAGGAACTTCAAAAGAAGCTATCTTCTACTCAAATGCTGGAAGAGGTAGAGGCAGAGGTAGAGGAGGCCGATCTGGAGGCTGTGGTAGAAATCAGAATATGCAGGAAACTCAAGAAAACCATTCCTATGGAGGAGGACGTGGTAACTCTAGAGGCAGGGGGAGCCAAAGAGGTCGTGGTGGATGGCAAAGAGGCCAAAATGCAAACATCAATGTTAAATGCTACTACTGTGGTAAAATGGGTCATATGGCTAAGGACTGCTATAAAAAGCAGAATGACATCATGAATGGAAAATTGCAACAAGGGAATTATGCATCTTCTAGTAGAGAGGGTGATGATAGAAATGAGCATTTGTTTATGGTGCAGCACATGACCAATTCTGTGACAAGTGCAGAAGAAAGAAACGATGTGTGGTATGTTGACTCAGGTGCATCAAACCACATGACAGGTCATGCAGAATGGATGCAAGATGTAAGGAAAATGGAAAAACCAGGATTTGTGGAGACTGGTGATGATACTGCACATCCTATTGTGGACATTGAAAAAATTCATTTATCTATGCAGGATGGGAAAAAAAAATACCTATCGGATGTATTTCATGTCCCGAATATCACCAAGAACCTAGTTTCTGTTGGTCAAATGGTTGAGCAGGGCTTGCAGGTCAGATTTAACTCTCATGGATGCTTTGTTGAGGATATGAAAAATAAAGGTCGCTTGATAGCAAAAGGAAAGAAGAAGGGCAGAATGTTTACATTGGATGCAGACATGCCTGAATTGAGTGCAGCAATGTTTGCACATGGGACCGTGTAGTTGCAGATATTGATATCTGGCATAAACGCATTGGTCATGTTAATGTACAACGACTTAAATCAATGCAAGCCCAAAATATTGTTGTAGGATTGCCTAAATTCAAGGTTGTAGAAATGCATAAGGTATGTGAAGCCTGCCAATTTGGAAAACAGGCAAGGAAACCATTTCCTAGATATGTTCAAGAGAGTAAGAAGCCATTGGAATTAATCCACTATGATGTGTGGACTACTAAAGCTGTATCTCTTGGAGGCTGTCATTATTTTGTCACTTTTATTGATGACTATAGCAGAAAAGTTTGGGTGTATTTTATGAAAAAGAAAAGTGAAGTTTTTAGGCATTTCAAAACTCTTAAAGCTATGGTTGAAAAAGAAACAGGCCTGCAAATAAAATGCCTAAGGTCAGATGGAGGGGGAGAGTACCTCTCAAATGAGTTTGCAAGGTTCTTGCAGGAGCATGGCATAAAGCAGCAATATTCATGTAGTCATACCCCACAACAAAATGGAATTGCAGAAAGAAAAAACAGGCATATTGGAAAGGTATCTCGTGCCATGCTCAATGAAAAAGACCTGCCAGGTTTTTATTGGGCTGAGGCAGTTGCTACAGCAGTTTACATAATGAACAAGACTCCCACTGTAGCAATACATGGGATGACTCCAGAGGAGAGGTATACTGGTAGGAAACCAGATATTTCTCATTTGAAATTTTTTGGTTGCATTGCCTATGTTCATGTGCTAGATGAGTTGAGATCCAAGTTGGATCCAAAAGCTGAGAAGTGCATCTTTATTGGTTACTCTCTGCAACAGAAAGGGTATAGATGCTATAACCCTTCTACTCGTAAGTTTACAATGAGCAAAGATGTTGTTTTTGATGAGATGAGTAGATGGTATAAACCAGTAAATGTGATTGATAATGTAGATGCACAAAATGGTAATGCTGCACAGAATTCATAGCAGCAGTCATAAGATATTAGTGGACCTGGAGCATCCTCTAGCAGTGGTTCACATTCTTTGCCATGGACAGGAAGATTGAGATCAGGAGAATCTTCTCAAAGCAATGCAGATAGTGGTATGCAGGTATCACGAAAAGGAAAAGAGAAGGTAGATCAACCCATGTTTGATGTGAATGCAGGTCACTCTTATGTGGATGGTGAATCGAATGGCTCAGAACAGAGCATTGATGATGAGTTGGGTATTCCTTCTATTGTTACACCTGGAGTAAGGAGGACCAGGGATGATTTGAGAGCACCTGGGAGTGAACCTACTTTGTGCAGGTCTACCAGAGCTAGGTATCCTGTGGATAGGCTGAAATATGATGGATTTACAGCCATTCACTATGCATATATGGTCAAAGTGATACAGGAACCAAAACCCACTTCTTTTGAGCAAGCCATGGGAAAAGAAAAATGGGAGAAAGCCATGGATGAAGAAATGGATGCCTTGGAAGCAAATGTTACATGGGAATTGGTACCTTTGCCTAAAGGTAAGAATGCAATTGACTGTAAGTGGGTTTATAAGGTGAAGCACAATGCAGATGGTTCTGTGAATAGATACAAGGCAAGATTAGTAGTCAAGGGGTATGCACAAACATATGGCATTGATTATGAAGAAACATTCAGTCCGGTTACAAGGATGGCAACCGTAAGAGCAGTCATTGCTATGGCTGCATCAAAGGAATGGTCTTTACATCAAATGGATGTAAAGAATGCATTCTTGCATGGTGATTTGCAAGAAGAGGTATATATGGAGCAACCACCAGCTTATGTACATGTTGTTCATCCTGAGTTTGTTTGCAAGTTGAAGAAAGCCTTGTATGGATTGAAGCAAGCACCTAGAGCATGGTCTGACAAGATAGGACAGTATCTTGTCACTATTGGCTTTCAGATTTCCAAGGCAGATTTCTCACTTTATGTGAGAAAAACAGAGAAAGATATTATGCTACTTGTCATTTATGTTGATGATTTGATTATGACAGGTGACAGTGATGAAGATATCCTTTATGTGAAAATGCTATTGAAGCAGAAGTTTGAGATGAAGGATTTGGGAGAGCTATGTTATTTCTTGGGCATTGAGGTGATTAGATCACCAAGTGGGATACGGCTCTTGCAAAGGCAGTATGGATTGGACATGCTGTCCAAATATGGGATGACTGGCTGTAAGCCTATTTCAGTTCCTTTGGAGCAGAATGTGAAGCTGAGCGCAGATGCAGGTGAGCTTCTGGAAGACCCTACTATGTACAGACGCATAGTAGGAAGTTTGATTTATATGACTATTACCAGGCTAGATTTGAGCTATGCTGTTTGATTTGTAAGTCAGTTTATGCAGGCTCCAAGGAAACTGCATTTAGATGCGGCTAGACGCATACTTAGGTATGTGAAGTCCACATTGCAGTATGGACTATTTTATGAGATTGGGGTTCAGATACAATTGTATGGATACACTGATGCTGATCAGGCTGGTAGTATTTCTGATAGACGATCTACCAGTGGATATGTGTTCTCTTTTGGGAGTGTTGCAGTCACTTGGAGCAGCAAGAAACAGCCTACAGTTGCCTTGTCGAGCAGAGGCTGAGTACAGGGGTGCAGCAATGGCTGCATGTGAGGTAGCTTGGTTGCATAAGCTACTTTATGATATGCATCAGCCTACAGATGGACTAGTTGTCATTTATTGTGACAACATGAGCAGTATACACTTGGCAAATAACCCAGTCTATCATGCTAGAACATAGCACATTGAGGTGCATTATCACTATGTGCGGGAGAGGGTTTTACTAGGTCTTATTGATCTAGTTTATGTCAGCACAGAGGATCAAGTAGCTGACATATTTACGAAGGCATTGGGCGTAGAGAAGCTGCGCAAGTTTAGAGACCTGCTTGGTGTGCAGGAATTGGGATTGAGCTCAAGGGGGAGTGCTGAGATATCGAGCTCCACTCGTGATATGCCAGGGTGATCATTGTGCATTTATGTCACCGACTTGTCAGTTGCAGATGCGGTTAGTACACCACCCATGAATAATAGCTAGATGATAGCTATCCTTATCTACTCTAGTTCATGGCTCAGTTAGTATGCCACCTTAGTTAGTTGAATTTGGTTTGAGACCCATATATAGGGTTCTTTTATTTCTATGTACTTGAGTTCTTTTGGCTTACACAACTAAGAAGAGAAAAACTATTTTCAGCCTCCACCTGTGTGTGTATTCCCCCATTGTGCAAGCAAGAAAGCTACAAATGAGACTCCTTCCTTCTCTCCCACAATCTTGACACCATCCACCATCAATAGTTTGAAAAGAGCTCTTGAACAAATTATTCAACCAGCACACACACACAAACACTAACACAACCATCTGAATGACACCTCCAAAAAGAGATATATATCATTAAGAGTCATCCAAAATACATTGCAAAGGCATCAATGAAGGTGATCCCTTTTAAAGGCTTGGTGGTTTCGAAAATGATCCATGGAGAAGGACTCATCCACAAATGTCTTGGGAGGATTTTGAAAGAATTGAAGGCAGCACATCCTTTCTAGCAAAACAAGGTATCTGCTAGATAGACATAGGGGATGAAAATATAGGATATCCAACTCTTGGGAACCAATGTTCACATTGACATTCATACAAAGCTTTGGAATGGACTTTTGATCGTTATGGAAACGCTTATGCATATATGCTAGATACCAAGCAAAACGAGCTGTCAATCTCACTCAAGGATCTAAAGATTGTGAATATTGGTGAGCAAAATGGATGTAATTCTGGTATGGTTGACTAGTAGTTTGTAAAATATTACATGGCGCAACGAACAGAATCTGAGAAAGAGATAGAGAGTACACAACAGATAAGAGGAGAATCAGTAAATTCTTTAACTCCAAACACCTGATACAAAGATGGCTCTGTCCACCCGTGCACTTCCATTGTGTGAAGCTTAGATGGTGATCTAGACAGAAGATAGGTGAAGAGCTTAAGGCTAGCTGGAACAACAACTCTGACTGGGTGAAAGATGAGTGAGAGATGGCCGCGAAGGGGTTTAGCTTTTATAGCCCGCAAAGGTCATTAGGTCGGCCTACTGACCGACCTACCATATGAGCCTCCACTAGTCGACCAAGGAATATTCCAGGGAATATTCCCTTTACCATCTAGTCGGGGGTGCTACCCCCGGACCCCCGCCAGGGGGGCCGCTGGTCCCCTTGGGACCCCCCAGCCAGGGGCCGCTTCCACGGTCCCCAAACTCCACAATAGGGACCCCTTTTAACTCCCTTACACCGCAACTCAATGCAATGCGCCTCGAGTTGCTACCAGCTTAACCACTCCGTCTAATCCAAAGATTAGACCCACAACAGTCACCTTTTTGCCATCCGGTCACATAGACCTCATATGATATACAAGTCAGGACTCAACCAATGTCCGGGCTCACATTTGGCTTCTTCTCATAATGGGGGCCTTACAACTTTGAGCACCATGGATCATTGGTAGCACCTAATGAGGGTAGGGCATTGATCATATCTAACACCCCCCCTCAATGTCCACCCATAGGTGAACTATCTCCTTGGCCCAATGCGGAGTCTCTGAAGATGAACTTGAAGCAGATCCTTTGTAAGTGCTTTGGTGAAGATATCTGCTCCATTCTCCTCTGTTGGACAATAGACCAGTTCCACTATCCCATCCTCCATCAAATCACGCACATAGTGATATTGGATCTCTATATGTTTGGTGCGTGCATGAAACACTGGATTTTTGGCAATGGCGATGTAACTCTGATTGTCACATCTCAGCATAGTTGGTTCTTCATCCTACACTCCCATATGACATAGAATCCTTCTCAACCATACGGCTTCACATGCAGCAAAACAAGCTGCCTTGTACTCTGTTTTGGTAGAAGACAATGCCACTGTTGATTGCTTCTTACTAATCCAAGAGAAAATTCCTGAACCCAAAGAGAAACAATAACCAGAAACTGACTTCCTAGAATCAATGTCTCTTGCCCAATCTGAGTCACAGTTCCCCACAAGAGAAGTTCCGAAACTGTATGTGATACCATAGTCAAGAGTTTCCTTAAAGTATCTCAGCACCGGCATCCAAGCCTTCCAATGACTCTCATGAGGTTTGTTTGAGAACCTGCTCAAAACACCAACAACAAAACTGATATCTGGTCTGGTGTTACACAAGTAGATCAGACTGCCAACCAACCTCGTATACCTCCCAATGTCTGCTAGTGCTGATGTATCCTCGATAGATAACTTTGCATTCACCACCATAGGTGTAGCTATCTCCTTGCACTCGGTCATGCCAAATGCCTTCAAGATCTCCCATGCATACTTCTTCTGAGAGATGAAGATCTTTCCTGGCTCTTGCCAGACTTCAATCCCCAAACAATACTGCAGCAAGCCCAAGTCTGTCATTTCAAACTCAGAACTCAAAGCCTTTCGATTTTAGTTGATCATATCTTCATAGTCACCTGTAATAAGAAGGTCATCCACATATAGGACAATCACTACAGACTTTTTACCATCCCTGTAAACATACAAGTTAGCATCTGAGGCACATCTTTTGAAGTTTAGGTTTAAAAAGAACCTATCTATCCGCTGGTACCATGCTCTGGGGGCTTGTTTAGCCCATACAATGCCTTCTTCATCTTACACACTTTTTTCTCAGAATGGGGGGCCTCAAACCCTGGTGGCTGAGCCACGTACACCTCCTCCTTGAGGTCACCATTTAAGAACGTTGACTTAACATCCATTTGGTACACTGGCCACTTCTTGTGGGCAGCCACTGCAAGTACAGTGCGAATAGTGGTCATTCTGGCAGTTGGGGAAAATGACTCTTGAAAATCAAACCCTTCAACTTGTGAAAATCCTTGGGCAACTAGTCTAGCTTTGTACTTTTCTAAGGTACCATCAGCCTTGTACTTTACCTTCCAGATCCACTTGGTGCCAATAACCTTCAACTTTGCTGGTCGATCCACTAGCTCCCAAGTGTCATTCTTCATTATGTTGTCATACTCTGCTTGCATAGCAGCCGTCCATGATGGATCTGCTAGTGCTTATTCTAAGTCAGTTGGCTCCTTTACTTCTCTCATAATCTCAACCATCAAGGCCATATGGACTATGTGAGCAGAAGCCCTCCTTTGCTCCTCTATTCTCTGAGACCTCCTTAGTCCGTCTGCCTTCTCCTCAACAGATGCAAGCATAGGATTATTGTGGTCATAGAGCTGCTTCACCCAGCGTGGCAATGGCTTTTCCGGTGGGGTGATGTCAGGTTGGTGAACTTTTTCCTCATCATCTGAAGATGATGCTTCCTCCTCCTTAAGGATAGGGATAGCTCTCGGGACAGGTTCATAGTGGACTACTTCTTTGCTTGATGATAAAGTGAAAGAACTTGCCTTCTCCTCCTCCACTGTATGCAGCTCCTCCTTGAACACCACATCGCGGCTCGCGATGATCTTCTTTGCCTCTTGGTCATATAATTTGTAAGCCTTCTGCTCATCACTATAACCCAAGAAGATACATTTTTTGCTTTTTGGTTGTAACTTGTTTCTCTTCTCATCTAGAACATGTGCATAACATTCACATCCAACAATTCTCAAATGTGAGATAGATGGTTTCTCACCGGTGTAAGCCTCATGAGGTGTTTTTTCCTTGAGAGCCTTTGTATAGCTCAGATTTAGAATATAGACTGCAGTATTAATAGCTTCAGCCCAAAAATGGTTAGGCAATCCCTTGCCCTTTAGCATGCATCTTGCCATCTCCACAATGGTGCGATTCCTGCGTTCCACAACACCGTTCTGCTGAAATGTGTGAGGCGTCGTCAATTGACACTTGATCCCTTTGCTCTTGCAAAAGCCTTCAAACTCCTTTGAGTTGAACTCACCACCACCATCTGTTCTAAATTTCTTCACACTTTTCCCTGTTTCATTCTCAACAAGTATTAGCCATTCTTTAAACTTACCAAAAGCTTGAGCCTTATCACGAAGGAAGTACACCCACATCTTCCTACTGTAGCCGTCGGCAATCAACATAAAATAAGAAGATCTCCCCAAGGCCTATGTAGGCATCTTACCACACAAGTCAGCATGCACCAACTCTAGAGGAGCCTGTGCTCTATTCTTGCTTTCTTGTGGAAATGCCTTTCTCTGTTGCTTGCCCATCATACAAGCTTCACATGGTTCCTTCAATTCAGTTATTCTAGGTAGGTGAGCAACCATACCTTGCTTTTGCATCTCCTTCAACACTGCAAATCCGATGTGTCCAAACCTTTCATGCCAAAGCTTACTTGTGCCCACTCTAGCGGTGGCTGTAAGAGCACTTAGCTCATACAAGTTGTTCCTTCTTTCTCCTTTGCCAACAATTGTGCCAGCACTATCAAGAATTTCTGCACCTGCCTTCTTGAACCTCACTTCATGACCAAGATCAATTATGGCAGCAATGGCAGCAACTGATAACAGATTTCTTCTTATTTCGGGAACATACAACACATTTGAAAGCTTTTTGACTTCACCATTTGCAACAACAAAAGAAATAGTACCTGCGCCCACAGTAGGGCATTTAGCATCATTTCCAACCGTCACAGTGATGGATTCTTGTAGAGGCTGCATAGAACTGTATAGACCTTTCTTGTTGGTCATGTGACGGGAGGCCCCACTATCCAACACCCATGAGTCAGTGGTAGATTCTTCTTGCGCCAAGGAGCACACTTCCTCAATGGTCGCCATGAATAATTCCAGCTCTGCTTCAGCCGTATTGGCTGTCTCTTTCCCTTTACTTTTAAGGGTACCATTCTTTTCATCTGCCTTCTTGACACGACAATCTGCAATTGCATGTCCTTTCTTCTTACAGTAGAAGCACTCTCCTTGAAACTTCTTCTTTCCGCCCTTCTTCTTTTTGTCACCATCATTTTTGGTGGAGGAACCACCTTTGCCTTTTGCATTGGCAGAGAATGCATCATCTCCATTGTTGCTTCCTTCTCGGGCTTTCAGCCTCAACTCCTCCTCCATTAATAATGCACAAAACTCCTCAAAAGTCAAAGCTTGAGGTCTCACCTGAGTATTAAGGGCAGTTACTAGTCCATCAAAATTTTGTGGACAAATCCGAAGACACCTCCAAGCTAGCTCTTCGCTACTCTTTTGTATCCCAACACCAGCCATCTCGTCGCACAGATTCTTAATCCAAGTGATGAATGCTTCAACCGTCTCTCCTTCAGCAAACTTCTCCGCTGCTAGTTGATTCTCCAAGTTGGAATCCTTGTTTGGTTTCATGTTTCATACTGACTCCTTAGTACATTCCAAGCCTCTGACGCTTTGGTTGTATGCTGAATCAAAGTCAGAACACTGTCAGAACGGCTTGTAACTAAGGCACACAATGCATCTGCATTCCTTTGTTTCCAAGCTCATAGAAGATCTGCATTCGGAGGAATCATCACACTAGGATTTGATGGGTCGGGGGTAGGCTGTGGTTCTGCATCAGTCCCCAACATAGTCTCTAGAAGCTCATAAGAATCAAGGATAGTTGTAATTTTGAACTTCCACAAGGTGTAATTTGTACCATCTAACTTGCCTTCACTGAAGGTTGGTGGACGAATCCTCAGTCTTTGAATAGTCGGTACAGTAGCACCACCTCTTGCACTGCTTCCTGATGTGCCAAAACTGCTTCCGGAAGTCGACATAGTTTCTCCTTGCTGTTGAAGCCTTTGCCTCTTGCACACTCTTCGATCTCTAGAGCCCCCTCGGCTCTGATACCATGTAAAATATTACACGGCGCAGTGAACAGAATCTGAGAAAGAGATAGAGAGTACACAACAGATAAGAGAAGAATTAGTAAATTCTTTAACTCCAAACACCTGATACAAAGATGGCTCTGTCCACCCGTGTGTTTCCACTGTGTGAAGCGTAGATGGCGATCTAGACAGAAGATAGGTGAAGAGCTTAAGGCTAGCTGGAACAACAACTCTGACTGGGTGAAAGATGAGTGAGAGATGGCTGCGAAGGGGTTTAGCTTTTATAGCCCGCGAAGGTCGTTAGGTCGACCTACCATATGAGCCTCCACTAGTCGGCCAGGGAATATTCCCTTTACCATCGGGTCAGGGGCGCTGCCCCCAGACCCCCGCCAGGGGGCCCGCTAGCCCCCCTGGGACCCCCCAGCCAGGGGCCTCTTCTGCGGCCCCTAGACCCCACAATAGGGGCCCCTTTTAACTCCCTTACACCGCAACTCGATGCAATGCGCCTCGAGTTGCTACCAGCTTAACCACTCCATCTAACCCAAAGATTAGACCCACAACAGTCACCTTTTTGTCATCCGGTCACATAGACCTCATCTAATATACAAGTCAGGACTCAACCAATGTCTGGGCTCACATTTGGCTTCTCCTCATAATGGGGGCCTTACAACTTTGAGCACCATGGATCATTGGTAGCACCTAATGAGGGTGGGGCATTGATCATATCTAACATAGTTGTCGAGTCCCTTGGAATTAATGGCTAGTTAATCTATGGTCTTGTGAGAAATCAATTGAGCTCCATCCTCTTCTTCTCGGAATCTGCTAATCAAATCCTTCGTATTCACTAAGCAACTGAGGGGGTTGAGAAATAGAAGTGGCAGGAGATGCAAGTGGAATAAGTAAAAGAGGATGAAGAGATGGGTAGGCAAAATCATAAAAGGAGAAATAGGCTAAAGAAGGAGTGGCTGAAAATTTAAGTAAATCTGTCAGGAAAGGTGTCAATTGATAAATAGGAAAAGTAGAAGGTATATGGATAGATGGAGAAAGGCAAGGTGGAGAAGGGGAAAAAACTCTATCTTCGATGAAAGAACAGTAGGTAAATATAGGAATTTGAGGAAAACCCTGAGGTTGAAAAAGAAGAGGTAAGATAGCTGTTGAGTTGATTTTATAAAGGGAAAGATAAGTATCATAGTGATGAGCCATTTGTTGATAGTATAATAGGCTAGGAACAGAGGGACCTAAAACAGATCGTCTTTGATAGGCATCAAAGAAGGATGAATCAAATGAATGGTTTTTGGAAAGATAAGCTAGAAGATCCACCCTCAGTTGGTTAGTGCTCTGCACATAAGTAGAAACTATATTCTGACTTGATTCAGGACCACATAATCAATCATTGAATGCCATGAATTTTCAGGGCAAGTAGCCACTTTTGAGGAATAACACTGGAACATGTCATCTATCCTCAACTCCAAATAGTTGACATACAAAATAGCTTCCAAAACAACATCCCCCACATACTAGGCCAAATCTACATCATCTGAAATCAACAGATCACCTCGAAGATACATGTAAGACAGCAACATGGTATCCGTCGTCACAGAATCTTCAAACACCATCGGACCACTTTTCTCAGCAAATCAGAAGACCAGGCCTCACTCCAACCATCCTTTGGAAGTTGAAAGCTTCATATAGAAGGCCAACTTCTGCAATTGATAGTGGACAAAGAAAGAATGGTCCAGAGGAACATACTCCTGAAAGTGCTCAAATATAGACCATAACAAATCCATCCTGGACTGCAATCTTTCCACTTTATCTTGAAACAAGGGACACAATGTGGCCTGTCTTTGAAGAATTGCCAAGTCCTCTTGAGAGATAGAAGGAATAATAGGAACATTCGGGCTTAGAGGAATGGACCGTAACTGTGCCAGTTGGTCTTGCAACTGCTTAATCTGGAAAGCTTGTGATTCCACTGTATTATGAGTAGTATAAAAGGCTGATAGTTTTGCATCTAAAAGAGTCTTAAACTCTTGAGATTCTTTGGACATCCTCTCTTTCTCCTCTGAGACTCTAGTGACCTCTGACTGAGCTTTTGTTAACCAAATCTTCAAAGAAGATATTTCTTCTCTCTGGGTCTCAATCATGTGGGTCTGCTGCTCCATCTACTTAAACAGATTTGCAAGTGTGTCTTTAGCAGAGGCTAACTCTGAGGTTGCCCTATGCAACTGGTCTTTGGATTGCATCAGTTCTTCATAGAAAGAAGCATACAACTGTTGAATACAAGTTGTCACTGAAAGTTCAATCGAACTCTGGATGTCATTACAAAGGAATGAAATAGCATCTCCTGACACTAAACTGTGCAGTGAAGGGACTGATATTTCCAAAGAACCCTCTCTATGTGCCCTGAATAAATTGTTACATGTAAGGTAGGCCGGGAGGTCACTGTCAAATGTAGCAGGAATTGTGACTAAAGGAAAAACTTAGGGAGTTTTATCTGCCACACGCTTCAAGTGCTTCCGCTGAATGACCAATGGAGGAGGGGAATCAAGATCCTCTATGTCAATAGGTTCTGACTCTTCTGAAGGTGGAGGGGGAGGAATTGGATCAGATGGAGGAGGTGGTAGCACCCTTCTTAAGGCCTGAGTATGTCAAGAAAGCATATAAGTAGGAACCATAAGTGACATTTGTGACATTTCCTTTGGTTACTTTGACAAAATGTTGGTCCATCTTTGTAAGCATGTAAGTACTCTAATAAATGGCCACTCATTTTAACACCATCCTGGAAGCTGTGAATAGCTCTTTAGACAAATAATGGGATGGTGTTTTGGCAAGCATAAACCTGTCTTGGAGGAACTAGCAGACTAACTTCCAAAGAGGATCAATGATCATGGAAAAAGATACTCTTTAAGTGTTTATCACTTTCTTGACATCCAAAATCTCCTTGTTCTGCTTCTGTAACAGCTCGAAAATCTCATCATTGGAGAATAGTTGTCTGGCTGTAACAAAGGGCTCTCCTTTGTAGGGAAGAGACAAAGCCTTCCCTAACCCTAAGGGTGTCAATACCATGGAAGCACCATGAACCAGGCCCGACTTCTTACTGTATGATGCAAGAAACTCATCATACAGGGATGGATCATCTGGAATCAATGGGAATGAAGCAGCCACGAAAGTCGCAAGTCCTACTTTCGCTATAGGCTCAAAAGCTGGTAGGGAAGAATAATCCCTACTGATCAGCGGGACATACTGGATAGGAGGAGAAGCGTGAGGCACCATCTAGATAGAAAACACACACACCACAAACACATACAATCACAAAGAATGCTTGCAAAACAACCAAAGAGCTATCAAAAAGAAATCAATCAAAAGAAGTACACACAGAGACGTAACTAACCAATTTACCACCCAAACAACCCACATCCTAGAAAAAAATTGGCATGACCTCTACACATATGCGATCGAAAACTTCATCCGATGCAACAAGCAGTCACCCAAAACCCGGTATCAGGCAAGAAAGAGAAAAAACTACAAACCGCACCCATAATCGTAGCACATAAGTACACCTAATACCATAAAAATCTAATCAGGACCTAACCATAACCTTGACCAACAATGTCAGCTAAGAGGACTTTACGTGCCCATCCCACGAAGCGTATTTATTAAAAAGGGGAAAAAAAAGTGCAGTGAGGGAAAATGGTTTTAGTGAAGGGTTCATTTTAAGAAATTATTAACAATGGGTGACATTTTATTAGGTGATAAACCTTAATAAGAAAACGGCGGTTCCTTCTGAAAAATTTAATTACAATTTATTAGGGTAAAATGGTGCTTTAATGAAACCCGGACTGCGATTCCCAGATTGGGGTCTCTAAATGCAAATTTATTAATTAAAAATTAATAGTGATGTGGAGTGTTTTTTTGCCAGCGTGTGCTTTTTTTGTGATGGCTGGTTTATTTTTAATAAAAATTAAGGTGCCTCTTGAGCGCACGTAACGTGTGCAAAGTGAACGGTTGGTTGATTTTAATGATTAGAAATTGTGTATTTAGCACGAATGCGCGTGGAAAAGTGGGTGAATATAGTTCATTTTAGCAATTAATTATGGTTAAGGGATAATGAAAATGAATAAAGCTCAAAAAATAAATTCTTGGTAGGGATGTGTATACAATAGACTGAAGGCGCACGGAGTAGTCCCAAAATGCAAGGAATCTAGTAAAAAAACAAACACCACTGATTGGAAAAAAATAAAGCACCTTAGTGTTTTTGTTTTATTTTTATTTTTATTTTTATTTTTTTATTTTAAAAAAAATAATTATATTTTAGGTGTGTTTGTATTGTGTATATGGTTTGGTTTTGTTTTTTTTATTTTGTTATGCTTTTTTTCTACTTTTTTAAATAATTAAACCGAAATATAGGATACAGAAAAACCCTTCATGGCTCTTGTCTCTGAGGTATTCGCATACATGCATCTATGCGTGGAGGATAATCATCATTACAACAGAAAATTTTCTGAAACATAACAGGGGTGCAGAGAAAGACCATACTAGAGTGTATAAGCGCTGGACACTATGCCGCCAGTGTGATAATGCAGGAATTGGCTGTAAATATCCAGAGCCAAAATTTTCATAAAGAAGATGAAAAGAGTTTGAAGCTCTGAGCAGGAAATGCATTTGTTGGAGGCTTTCAACCTGTTTTTGGGATTCAAGCATATTTGCTATGGTGATCTATGGTCTATGTGTAGACTGTTTTTAAGAAGATGTTGCAAGTTTTAACCAAACAGAGTGATATATTGAATTCACCACTTTGATGCGAAAATAAGGATTGCCAAGATTTTGCTCTAATGGGCTTGGAGCATCTTTGTTATTAAGGAGTTTTACAACAGCATCTGCATTTGAAGACCTTCGGAATTGAGGAATCTTCTGTCTTGGAATTTCTTAAGAACCTCTATGGTCACGACTTTGCTTTCCAAATCCTTTGACATCTTGGGTGAACTCGATGTGAAAGCGTCGCATAAATTTCAGGATGGGAGATACTTCAGCATCCATTTCAGCCTCTTCTACAATTCCTGCTGTGTCCTCTACTTCAGCTCCATCATTGACTGCTGCGTCAAGTACTTCAACGGATGATCTAAAGCAGATTTTGCAGAATATGTCCATGTATATGCAGCTTCAAAATTAGCAGACACAATTGTATATGCAACAACAGCAGCAATTGCATCAACAGCAGTTGTCTCAGCAAAGGCAACTATATTGGGAGCATGAGAATGCAATTAGCGCAACTAAGGTGATTGAAGCAGTTGAGAATGAGAAGAAGATATTTGATGGCCGTAATGTTTCAGCATATTTGAATACATATGAGATCAAGATGGGGTTTTTTGGAGTTCCAGCTGGACTTATGAGTAAGTATTTCCTTCGTCTTGTCACACCCGGCTTGAGGGCAAAAGTGACTGATCTTTTCATTCAAAATTCGCATTGGCAAGATTTTAAGAAAGCCCTGAAAGAAGAGTATTTCCTTGAGGACTTTGGGATGGCTACACGGTGGTCATTCCGAGGGTGGGCCTACATGCCAAACAAAGGTTTAGCTACTTCAGAGTTGATTCGAGAATTTGAAGAGAGGTATAGTCAGCTTGATGCCATTGAACAAAGAGCATTGGATGTTGAGAAAGTTGAGCTTTTCTTGCAAGCTGCAAATCTTGCTCTTTAGGAAGAATTAGGAGAGCTTCTTGAGGATTGCACGAAGCCTATGGGTCTTAAAACGGATTGGCAAGATGCCCAGGTTGCAGTCTCGACTTTGACCAAGAGGAGGATATGGAAGACCCGCCTACAGAATGGATCTATGACACCGACGCCGTCTTCTGCTCCTATGCCTACTTCTATCCCTGTTATTTCTTCTTCTCCTCAGCCAGTTTCTTGGCCTATGCCAGTGCCTACCGTTTCTACTCCTCCTATTCCTCCTGCTCCAAGACCGATGCCGGCTCCTTCTGCTCCAAAACCATCCACTCCGTCGGTGCCTACCTCTCTTGATGATATAATCAAAGGCATAACGGATTTGACACTGCAATCAGTTAAAGCAGAATTGGTGGAAAATTTGAAAGAGCAGTTTGCTTTGACTGTGCCTACTATTTCTTCTAGTGCTCCTACTTCACCTAGGAGTGCTCCTAGTGCACCTAGGAGAGATCGAAGATGTATTTGGTGTGATAGTATGGACCATGAGCATTGCAAGGATTGTGAATCTTTTCAGGATGCAAGGAGGAAGAATTTGGTATTTTGGGGACAAGATGGTAAGATTTGGTTGAGTGAAATAGGAGCTCCGCTTGCTACCAACTTTGGGAAAGGCGGAATGCAGAAGTTAGTGGATGACATGGCTGCGCATACTTCTTATGTGGCAGGTAGAGGAGATGCTTCTGCATATGGAGTTCAGATTGAGAAGGGATCAGAGAATCAGTCAGCATTATGGACTTATGCTATGGAGACTGCAAACAAGGGAAAAATTCAGCAAACTGTTTTGACTAGTGCAGGCTCTAGCATCAGATCTGAGATAGGTTGGGATTCGCCTGTTGACAGGTACTCTATTTATGCCTACTTGGCTAAGTCTCAGGGAGCAGATGTACTTGTTGAGGAGAAGCGTAAGAGGGATGAAGAAAATCCAAGTGCAGCTAAAAAGACTAGAGGGGGTGAGTTTGTTACTCCACCTACTGCAGGACTGTCTTTGAGACCAGGGCCAGAATGACAAATGAAAGATGCTCAAAAGAGAGAAAAGGGGCAAGAGCCTAGAGAGAGAAAGCAGCCAGGGTTTAGATTGATGTCTGATATTGAGACATCTAGGACATGAAGAAAATCTTTAATGACAAGATACTTGGCAGTGAGGTGACTTTTACTATTTCTGAGGTTTTGGGCATTTCGAAAAGAGAGTTTCAAGATCAGTTCCAAGAGGTCCTGAAGAGGAAAAGACATGCATTGCCTACTATTGATACACAGGGAGTTTTGATTGGGGAGTTGGATGAGGATGAGGATGAGGTTATGGTTGAGAATGCTTCTGTTTTTCCACAGATAGAGAAGAGGGTTCAGCCTATGCATTATGCTGAAATTGATGAGCCTGTCTTGATACCGTGTAGTCACTTTTCGCGGAGTCATTGGGCTAGGGCAACTACAGAAACGATGGTAAAAATTGGAGAGAAACAGGTGCCTTATGTTGCTTTGGTGGATCATGGTTCAGAGATTAATCTCATAGTTCGTGGAGTTTATGAAAGTAACAGATGGCCTATGGATGTAGAGCATGGGTGGCGTATGAGTGCCGCCAACAACACTACAGGTGATTTGTATGCTGCCTGTCCTAGTGTTAGGGTTTCTATTGGAGATGTAGAGGAGGATTTCCATTTCTTTGTGCAGGATTCATGCTCTTATCCCATAATTCTTGGACAGCCATTCATCACAGAGATGCACATGGAAACAAAGGTAATGGATGATGGATCTGCTTATGCATAGATTCGGAGTAAAGATGGCATGAGAGCAGTTCAGTTTATGACTGTGTGTGTGAACCATATTAGAAACAGGGATACTCTTAGAGATGCACCTTTGCCCACTGTGAGGGATTCGGGTTTTCATTAGGTACCGCCGTTTCGCGAGACGACGGTGGTACAGAGCAGAGGAGATTGGAGTTCTCGCCTCCTGGCAGCAGCAGTGTTTTCTCCTCCAGTTTTGTTGGGATTTCAGCAAATAGTTCAATGAGTTATCAGAAGACTTCTAAGTTGCCTAGAGCTGCCAGGTAGTACATATGCAGGAAGGAGAAAAATTTGAAAAATGCAAGAATTTTAGAGGATGATGAGCATATAGATGGGATGTATGACAGTATGATTTGTGCAGATACGATGATAGAGATGGAAAATATGCTGAAAACTTATATGCAGAGTTGTCACAATAATGTATTAGTGCAATCCCTGGTCACGTTTCATGAAATTGCAGATTTTGTGTCACAGATAGAGTCAGAGGCTGAGGTGATTCAGCAAAAAGTATTGAGTGCTGAAGAAATTCAGCAAATAGAGTTTCCAGCTGATTATTATCAGCTTACAGAGACACAGAGGGCTGAAAACTTTCAGGCAATAGAGTTTACTGCTGAAATATTTCAGCATCCAGAGTTTAGGGCTGTTCCTATGCAGTCCATAGAGTAGAGGGCTGAGGATATTCAGCCACCAAAGTGCAGAATTGCTGATTTACAGCAAGATTGGAGTAATGTAGAAGAGCATAATGAAGCCAGGGTTGACATGAAATACAAGACTGTGGATAAAAAGGTAAAGACGGTACCTGTACCGCTTCCACCTGATAGTGATCAGCAAATAGAGAGGGCTTTCAAACAGCCAATTTTGAGGAATCCGGAGCATATAGGCCATAAATTTTCAGCAGAGACTCTTGCTGAATTGAAAATTGGAAATGGTGATTTCTTGTTACCCACAAAGAAGCAATGCTTTCAGGAGATGCTTGAGCGACATGGAAGGCGGGTTGCTTTTTTTCCGCATGAGATTGGATGTGTGAATCCAGATATTGTTGCTCCTATGGTCATTTTTACTATTCCTCATATTCCATGGATCCTCCGACCTATTCCAGTGCCTAAGGCACACCTGCCAAAGTTGATTGATTTATTGAATGAGAAAATCAGGATGGAAATTCTTGAGCCTTCATCTGCACCATACTCAAACAGGTGGTTTACGGTTCCAAAGAAGAATGGTACTCTTCGATTTATACAGGACATGCAGCCAATATACAGAGTTACTATCAGGAATGTTGGTATAGGTCCAGTTGTAGATGAGTTTGCAGAAGCATTTGCTGGACATGCCATCTATTCTTTAGGTGATTTGTATTCAGGATATGATCAGTTTCAGCTAGCTTTGGAAAGCAAGGACATAACCACTATGAGAACTCTTATTGGGCTTGTCAGGATGTGTACCTTGCCTCAAGGTGCCACTAATTCTGCTGCGCATATGATGAATGCCATGCATAAGGTTCTTCGTGATTATATACCTCAACTTACCATGCCTTTCTTGGATGATGTGCGCATTAAGGGGTGTGCAGAAGAAGAGAAGAATGAGAGTCTAAATGAGGAGGGATGCAAATACTTTGTGGTTGATCATATTTCAGCTTGTGAGAAGATTTTGGCCAGGTTAGAAGAAGTGAACTTGACACTATCAGGGCAAACATCTATTTTTGGAGTGAATGAGGTTGTCATTGTTGGACATATGTGTGGATATTATGGCATGAAACCCTCACCTGATAAGGTGGATGCTATAGGCAATATTACGGAGTATTGTTCTACCACTTCAAAGGTACGGAGGTTCATTGGAGCTTGTGTGTTTTATATGATTTGGATACCTCATTTTGCACACATAGCAGATTGTTTATATCAGTTGCTTCGAAAGGGGCAGAAATTCTATTGGGATGAGAGCCACACTAGAGCCATGCGAAAATTGAAGAAGTTATTGCAGATTGCTCCTACTCTCAGGAAAGTAGATTATAATTGTGGAAGGCCTATTGTATTGACAGTTGACACTAGTCCAATTGGCATAGGTTGGTGGATCAAGATGATGCAGATGGAAACAGGTATGTTATTCGGTTTGGGGCAAAAGTCCTAAACGAGAGACAGAGGAGATATCCGCAAATCAAGAGGGAGTTACTGGGGATTGTTACGGCTCTCAAATGTGACAAGGAGTACTTTATTGGAGCTTCAGTTGTGGTAGAGATAGATTGCTTGCCATTGATAGGTATGATTACGAGTTGTTCTACTCCGGATATAGCTATGCTGAGATGGATTGCATACATCAAGTCATTAAATCTGGAATTTAAACACATAGCAGAGAAGGATAATCCAGTGGCAAATATGCTGTCTAGAGCCAGATATGATGATGAGGAGACTCTACTTGCAGAAGAGGATGATGCAGAAATTTCAGCCACTATGGTTGATCATGTTTGCTATGTCTATGATATTGTGGCTTTCATAGAAGAACTCTATGTTGGAGATTGGTTCAGATTGGCAAGTACCTTAGTACACTAAGCAAAAGAGATGAATGGACAGATGAAGAGTTCAAGAAGATCAGAAGAAAAGCCTATGGTTATTTTCTCAAGGACGGATTTTTTGGAAGCATCCGAAGAAAAGAGGCGGATTACCTTTGCGGGTTGTCTGCGATAGAGAGACATAGTTACAGGTGATGAGGGAGTTTCATGAGAGTCCTTGGGCTGGTCATAGAGGAGTGTGGGCTACTTATGAGAAAATCAAGGAGAAATATTGGTGGAAAGGCATGTATAGAGATGTTTCTCACTTTGTAGAGACTTGCAGAGACTGCCAGATGTATTCGGTAGTGCGTCATCGAGATGAGCTTCATCCGACCTATCCGCTGTGCATTCATTATAAGTGGGTAGTTGACTTGGTTACTATGCCTATGGGTCTATGGCAGATGAGATATATTGCTTTGGCTAGAGAGGATCTTACCAATCATGTTGAGGGCAGATCTTTGAGAACGAAGACCACTAGTGCAGTGTGTAAGTTCTTATTGGAAGAAATTTTCTACAGGTATGGCTATGTGGGTAAGATCACTGCGGTCGCGGTGAATTGGATGCAGATGAAGCTAGGGAGTTTTTCTCTCAACTAGGAATCAAGTTGGCTCTAACCATAGCATACAATCCAGAGGGAAATGGGAAGAGTGAAAGAGGGCATCCGCCGATAGTGAAAGCATTAGCCAAAGCATGTAGAGGACGGATTGGAGAATGGCCGAGATTTCTACCATTTTCTTTCTGGGCTAATCGTACAACTCACAGTGTTACCACAGGATATATGCCCGCAGAGTTGATGTATGGTAAAAAACCGGTTATTCCGACTCAGACTTGTGCTTTGACTTGGTCAGTTTTACCTTGGTAGGAGGATTTGATGAGAGAGGAGCTCTTAGCTCTTCGGATTTGACAGTTGGAGAGAAGACCAGAGGATATTCAGCTAGCTATTGACAGATTGAAGGTTGCTAGACTAAGAAATAAGGACAGGTTTGACAGCAAGCAATCGCTTGCGGCCTAGAGCAATAGAAGAGGGAGACTGGGTATTAGTCTTTGATAGCAACCTTGAAAATCAACATATTGCACTTCGGAAGATGGTGAAAAGATGGTTTGGGCCATATATAGTTAGACATGTCTTTGATAATGCAACATATGAGTTGACAGAATTGGATGGGACAGTGCTTAGAGTGCCTATTGCAAGAAAAAAAATCAAGATTTTCAAGAAAAGAGATGATGAAGATTATGCATTGGAAGAATTTGCAAGAGAAGAGCAACGAGAAGAAACTCCAATGGAAGAGACAGATGATATGACAGATAATCTTGTTTATATACCGGAAATGCACAATGAAGAGATTGATCTGTTTGTGGATCTTCATGATAACGATCATGGGTAGTTGGCCCATTCGGAGGATGCGCAGGATTAGAAGGGGTGGATGTCGTATTGCTGCGCATTCAAGGTGTGAAATCCACCCAAAAGTTGTGTGTGGGAGTTGATATTTTGTACATATTTAGTTGTTATGTTTGCATCTTTATTCTGCGTGGTAATATAGTAAAGAGGGGTCTTTTACTACCTTTTCTTTCAGCTGGGGTTACACCTGATAGGTCCTCCTTCAATAATGGTGGGCATGAAGGGATGCTTTCAGCCTATGTTGAGCAGGGTAAAAGTGAGAAGGCATTATGATTATACAAACAAATGCAAGATGAGGGCATCTCACCAGATGCTATAACTTTGGCCTGGATTTTGAGAGCATGTAGAAACATTGGAAATACATTAAAGATTTGGTTTTGAAGGTTATGCAGCTCACCATTATGCTTATATGGTGAAACTTGTTGAGGATGTTGATCCCATTTGTTTTGAGGATGTTGTTGGTCATGCTCATTGGGATGCAGCAATGGATGAGGAGATGGCTGCATTAGAAGCTGATAAGACTTGGGATTTGGTACCCTTGCCTAAGGGTAAGAAAGCTATTGGCTGGAAGCACGTTTACAAGGTCAAGCATAATGCAAATGGTTCCGTTAGTAGGTATAAGGCTAGGCTAGTTGCAAAAGGCTATGCTAAAACATATGGCATAGATTATGAAGAGACATTCAGTCCAGTTGCTAGGACGACAACTGTTAGATGCATGATTGCCTTGGCAGTAGCCAAATACTGCGACGTACATTTCTTGCTTGAAAGCTTGTGGTTCTATAGGGGCCATAGATAAAGGCCATGAATTACATAATGAGGTCGCTTTTAGAGGGCCTATTGAGAAAGGACTATTTTTGAAAGGGGTTTTTTGGGGGGAAAAGGATTAATGGTGAAGAGTGCAGAGCAGAAAAGCAAGAAAAGAAAAGAAATCAAGGGATCTCGACGAAAAAGAAAGGGAGGGCAATGAAGAATCGGACAGAAAAGATGAATGTAGGAACGTTCTTCATAACCAGGACACACAGAAGGTAAAGCTAGAAGTATCAGCGACAACAGTTGCAACTTGGCCCCACTGGAACTTCTGTCATCGTTATCGACTTGAACAATCCATCATCAGATGCAACGTGTGCTATTGGGTATGATGATGTGTGTCAGCAAGCTAAGCCAGATATACCTCTGGTTGATGAAGGCTCTACCTCTGCCCGATCAATCAAGTCAGGGGGTTATATACCTTCTCTGCTTATGGGCCGCACATTGGACAGTTTCATAAACTGCGATGGTCAGAGAGAGAACCAAGCTTTTGAGGTGGATTATTCTGCAAATCCTAAGCCATTGAAGAGCACGCCTGTCAATTCCTTATCTACTAGTTCAGTAGATCGAGCTCCCAAGACTTGTAGGTTCAAAGGTTGTGGGAAGGGTTCAAGAGGTGCTTCTGGCTTGTGTATTATCCATGGTGGCAGAAAGGGGTGCCAAAAGTCAGGATGTAGCAAAAGGGGCGGAAGGTAGAGCAATCTTTTGCAAGGCCCATGGAGGGGGCAGGAGATGCACGACTTTGGGCTGCACAAGAAGTGCAGAAGGAAAAACAGATCACTGCATTGGACATGGAGGAGATGAAGAAACAACTTGTAATGTCGACTCATCAATTGGAGGGAAAAAAGCTTCTTTTTGAATTCACCGAAAGTAGCATGATTAATTAGAGCTTAGAGGATGAGGACCAGGATGATGAAGTCGCTAGGGATACCATACGCCTTGCTACTGCACCAACGATTGAAGAAGCCATGATGTTCTGTTCCCCTCAAACTTCCACATCAAAAAAAAAAGGACATCACTTTTCTCAGCAAGTCTTGGGTCTTCAAAAATCTGCAAGGCAGAACGACTCTGATTTTCTAGAAGCCTTCCGAGCATCACCATATTTTTACCCCCCCCATCATCATTATTACACAATTCAGCCCAAATCTTACTGGTTCTGTATTTCCTCTCTCTGAAACAGAAAAACCCTTCATGGCTCTTGTCTCTGAGGTATTCACATACATGCATCTATGCGTGGAGGATAATCATCATTACAACAGAAATTTTTTTGAAACATAACAGGGGTGCAGAGAAAGACCATACTAGAGTGTGTAAGCGCTGGACACTATGCCGCCAGTGTGATAATGCAAGAATTGGCTGTAAATATCCGGAGCCAAAATTTTCATAAAGAAGATGAAAAGAGTTTGAAGTTCTAAGCAGGAAATGCATTTGTTGGAGGCTTTCAACCTATTTTTGGATTCAAGCATATTTGCTATGGTCTATGGTCTATGTGTAGACTGTTTTTAAGAAGATGTTGCAAGTTTTAACCAAACATAGTGATATATTGAATTCACCTCTTTGATGCAAAAATAAGGATTGCCAAGATTTGGTTGTAATGGGCTTGGAGCATCTTTGTTATTAAGGAGTTTCACAACAGCATCTGCATTTGAAGACCTTCGGAATTGAGGAATCTTCTATCTTGGAATTTCTTAAGAACCTCTGTGGTCGCGACTTTTCTTTCGAAATCCTTCGACAACGGCGCATGGTGGGGTCAATCCTTGAGGTGTAGGAGAGCCATAGGAGCCACATCACTCTACTACTAGGGAGGAGCTCTTTGTGTATGTGAATCAAGGTGTTGATCACCTGTATATTTAGATGCGTCCTTTGTGACAACCAATCAATCTCGGGGAAGTTACTATATATATAACCTCTACTTCATGTGTGTTCAAGGTCTATTTATAAATACCCTTATTTGTGAGTTTTTCTTGAATAAAACACAACCATTTTCTATTCAATCTATAAAAAACCTCTTTATATTACACTCTTCTGTATGTAAAAAATGTATAAAAATGGTATTTTAAAAATACCTTGCTTTGAACCCACATGATGCACATATATATTCATGAGTAACTTACCCTAGCAATCAATACAAATGCATGATTTAACTAAATCAATGTATAACCTTCAGATGCTCCTAGTAGCGAGGTCATGAGGTTGATTTGGTGAGTATAGGAGGCCGACTAGAGTGTCAGAGCTAGTATTTGGCCCATTTTAGGTCCTGACATATCTTTTTCCAAATAACTTTGTTGTGTGCACATCACATGCGAGTTTATGACACAAAATAGACATAAACAAGATTGCTAGGTGAGTGTTAGTATGGATTAGATGATTATAGCATCATGTGCTAAATTGGATGTCAATTTTTCAATATTGGACATAACCTTGAGTGTCACCCTACTAGTGGTGCTAATACTAAGTATTGACTTTTCTATTGAGACAAATGAGTTTCTATTCTTACAAATTGATCATCACTAGATAATTACTCATGGATGTTGAATGTTGAAAGGACTTAGTATTTTGGTTGAATTTTGTTGTTTTTGAGGTCTGAATAGTTGATTTTTGAAGGATTTTACATAATGATTGGTGGTGTTGGAAGTGTTTGAGAGTGTTTTGGATGAGGTTGGTTATGTTTTGGAAGCTCATGAATATTTTCAGTAGAGATATGAGGCTATGTGAGGTTTTGATTGGTTTTGTTTAGCTTTTGTTTTGTTCTATTTTTTTAATGTATAAAGCATGGAGTAATGATTGATGAAGTTTGAGATTGTTTGAGATCTCATTGAATGGTTTTTGATAGTTTGGAATGATTTTAGTATGAGTTATGTGGTTTTAATGTTTTCTATTGACCTTTTGTAACCCTTTGTTGAGCTTTTGTAGAGCCTCTGTTCCTATTATGTTTTGTTCTGTATGCCTCTGTAAGTGCTCTATGGAATGTATGTGTGACTTTGGGAAGGTTTTCTAGCCTTAGAAAGAGGTGAACATAAGTTCAAAAGAGCTCAAGGAAGTGGAAGAACTAGCTGTTGAAGACTCAAGAGAAGACTGGAGTAAAATGACAATGATGAGCTATGAAGAGGCACTATAGTGGTTCTGGTGACCTTTTATATCAGACACACCTTTTGGAAGGGGCATCCACGACAAAAAAAGGATTATTATGAGTGATGATTTAGTATTTTAGTGAGGAGATGATGTACTATTGATTGAGAGAGAGAGAGAGAGAGAGAGAGAGAGAGAGAGAGAGAGAGAGAGAGAGAGAGAGAGAGAGAGAGAGAAATAGCCAATTCTATGTAAAACAATGTGTTTATCTATGAGAGATTGTGAGAGAAAGCTGTGGAATCTTTGAAGATGAATCATATGTGATATTTTTCCATTCAAAGTGGAGAATTATTTTCTATTTTCTATGTCTATCAAAGAATTCTATGAAGAACATGAAGAGAATGATGGATTTTGTTAAAGATTAAAGCCATGGGAGACTTATTTTTATGAAGCTGTGGAAGATTTCTTGTTCTTAGCATTGTTTTCTTATTGAAGTACGTGGGATCTAGAGCATGGTAGATGTGGAAGCTATGGAGGTTGAAAGAGGAAAAAGAAACTCATGAAGACATTGACCATGACAAGGAAAAAATGTTACATAAGTGAATTAGGTTGGAAGATTGAGACTTGGACTCATAAACACAATCTTGTGTATTGACAATGACATGTCACTTTACTAGAAAGAAAAGAGTACTATCATTGCATTAGAAAAAGAGTGCAAGTACAATCTTTATAGGAATTGAGTGGTGGTACTTTCTTCTACTATGCATATGGGATGCTGGTCATGAGCCCTCACTGCTCCTCACAAAGGGACTAAAGTAGGTGTGATTGGAAATATCTCAACACCCCTCCTCAATCACAACTAGAAGTACAAAGCGTATAGAGGCTTTAGTGAAAGCAATACTTGCAAAGTGTGGGCACACCATAAACATAGAAAAACACCAGAGGCTTTCACAGAAAAGGCTAAGTGTGGGTACCACAAACATGATGGACATCCAAAGGCTATAGCACGGGCCTCACAAAGTATACAGAGGCTGTAGTACAAGGCGAACTGAGAAGTTTACAAGTTTATGTCTGAGGCATTAAGGCTAGGAAATACAAAACTAAAAAGTCAATCTAAATAGAAGGACTGATGAGGTTTTTCCTTCTCTTGGTGGTCTTCTTCTTCTTCTTCTTCTTCTTCTTCTTTGCTCCATTTTCTTCTTCTTCTTTGACTATAATTGGATAGGCCTTTTGGGACCTCTTTGTGGCATGGAAAAACCTCTCGGTGTGTCCGGTCCTTTTGCAAAAGTCATATAAGAGCTGATCCTTCTTGCCTTTGTACCTGTTGCCAACATATAATTCATGTTCATCTCTAGAGGTACTTGGTTCTTTCTTAGTTTTTACCTTCTTTAACTCCTCTAACAGTGATTCTTGGATATCAAACAAGCTTGGGGTTTGACATATTAATTAGAGTTATTGATACATTATTATATTCAGGAGGAAAACTCTTAAGTAGAACACTGATGCAAACATCTTCTTCCATTTTAATGTTGATTCCTGCAAGTTGGGTTAGAGGTCCTTCCGTGTAATTTAGATGTGTGGCAAGTGATGTGTTAGACTTCATTTCAAGCCTGAAAAATTCAATCAAGAGACCATACTTTGATGATTTAGACTGTGCACCGAACAAAGTATCAAGTTTTTTCCATGTATCTTGTGAAGTCTCACAGTTATCCACATGGTGGATATAACTGTCATCTAGCTCCAATTTGATAATGGCATGTGCTTTGTCATCATCTTTCAGTAGTTGCTAGGGCAGCATCCCATGGCTTCTTCTCTTGTCCATTAGTAATAGCCCAGAGACTCTTCTTCATCAGGATGAGTTTGATGCTGTGAGTTTGATGCCGGTCTGCCAGGTATGAAACCCAACTCCTTTGAAATGGGTAGTTGGAGAGTTTTTTCCCATATTACATTTGCAAGAACATCAGCAAATCAGCTTCAGACTTATCAGATTTAAGCAGCAGAAGAGTTGGTTGAGATGTGTCAAACGACACAAGTGTTTAGATCACTAAAATGAGTGTCAATAGACACTATGTTTCTTTCTTGAGTCTTCCAAATCTGCAAAACTCCTTCAAGTTCTTTTAGATCCAAATCTTCCCCTTCAGATCTGAGTCACAGTGGGTTGTTCCAGGTGGCAAGAGAGAGAAAATGATGAGATTTTTGAGCTTGGTGAAGTTTGGCTATGGAGTCACGGTTAGGATTCTGAGGGCAACCTGGTTTTTTTGACATTGTAGGAGCTACACTTGAAAACTTCTTTTACGAAAATGTAGCTCTCTTCATGCTCTACCAAAGCCCCATGATGATGGTCATGATTGATTCTTGATTCAAGCGCGCAGGGCGAATGATAGCAGCAGGTACAATTTTCATCAATTTTTCATGTTTTCATCAATGCTTGTCACAACGTGCATCAATCTCGATGTTTGTTGTAATAGGATGGAGCGCTTGATGTTGAGAAAGATTTCCCTAGAAGATATCGTGATCAATGGTGGCCTATAGTATGAGATTCATAAGCTCCAAGATGCCTAGGTACTGTCTGGCTATGGAGACCACAGAATAGAACCTGAGAAAATTGACAATACTGAGTAATTGATGGAGCAATGTCAAGTTCTAAAATGATACAAAGAAGCATCTGTAGTAGGGGAACACTTCTCTAGCAGGAAGCTCAGTAAGATTTGGCCTGTGGAGTGAGATACAAGAGCTTCAATGTGACAGAGTGCTAATGGTTATGGCAGCCATGAAGGCAAGCTTGAAGGTGGAGATGGAAAGTGAGTTCATAGACTGAGACTGAGCTGAGTAGAGATGGACAAGAGGTGAGGAGCTACTAAAACAAGCTAAGCCATGCTCAGCTAAGCTCTAATACCATGTTAAAATGTGTAGGATCTAGAGCATGGTAGATGTGGAAGCTATGGGGGTTGAAAGAGGAAAAAGAAGCTCATGAAGACATTGACCCTGACAAGGAAAAATTGTTGCACAAGTGAATTAGGTTCCAAGATTGAGACTTGGACTCATAAACACAATCTTGTGTATTGACATTGACATAACACTTTATTGGAAAGAAAAGAGTACTATCATTGCATTAGAAAAAGAGTTCAAGTACAATGCTTTATAGGAATTGAGTGGTGGTACTTTCTCCTACTATGCATATGGGATTCTAGTCTTGAGCCCTCAATGCTCCTCACAAAGGGACTGAAGTAGGTGTGATTGCAAATATCTCAACATTTCTTTGTTGTGATTATACAAAAGATGAAAGAGATGGTTTTTGATGTTACACGATAGATTTTCTTGTAGTAGAAACTCTATTTCCTTGGTGTTCCTTTTGGAGCTTCATGTTTTTGGTACGTGGGGCTAGGGAAAATTGTCATCAACTAGCATCAGAAGAGGCTAAAAATGAAGGAAACAATATTCTAATGAAATGGATGTTTGCCAAGTTCCTTCTACCACTGAAGAATTGGAGGTTCTCATTGCCAAAACCACTTTCCACAAGAAGTTCATCCCACAATAGCGGAAACATATCACCATCATGATGCAAGCTCTATGTATTGGACTATTTCCTCTTTTTGTTGAAGCAACACAGACATTCATATTGGTGGCAAATTGTTTGGGAACAAACTGAAGTGTAGAAATAGAGAGAATGACCATCCATAGAAGATTTGGCATTCATTGAGAAATTTTCAAATATTATCAAGTGGGAGATAGTGAAGAAGCTTTAAGAGTCGTGGTGGTCAGTGGAGGTTCACAAAAACATGAAAGAAAAGAGTTGGCATTTATTCATGATTTCTCAATAATAGGACATGTGGGATGCATGGTGTATTGACAATCTCCTATTTGTCCAATTAGCAACCCACTAAAAGTTGGTGGATAGAGTATTCTTCACAACATATACTATTGAAATCATCAGAAGCTGGCATTACTATGATGATGGGACAACAACCATCCTTAGAAGAATGAGTTTTGATACCTTCAGAATGGAATACCTTCCCCTCTGTAGTGGTCTAAAAGTTGAATTTAGAGACGTAGAAAAGAAGAAAATAGAAGAAATGTTGGACAGAGAGTCCCATAGAGACAAAAGCCTCCTGTGATTATGTTCTATTGAGTACATACCAACTTGTTGGAGCCCACCCCCTGATGAATGACACAATCAAGAGGCAAGCACTAGAACGAGTCTAGAGGTAGGTGAGAAGAGAGAAGGCAAAAATCAAGGCCGAGAACGAACTTACAGCAAATCCTCCTTTGATGCCCTAAAAGCACTCTTTATAGAAGTCCCCACGGCAACTCAAGCTCCCTTTGCTAGTCAAATATGTCCTGGAAATATTGATGACATGCCAACAAATGTAGTCCCATTGCCCATTTTTAAGGGAGAGTACGATGAAGATCGTGACCTTCATGTAGGACAGTTTATGGAAGTATGTGTGGCTAACAATGCTAAAACATCCGATCCTTGGTTAGCAATATTCCCCGCCACTTTCAAAGGCATGGCATTTCGGTGGTATGAGAGATAAGTAGCAGGAAATTTTGGCACATGGGATGACCTAAAGTTGGCCTTCCTCACTAAATCCAGGTGTAAAGGTTTTGAAGAATGGATGCGAGAGGAGTTCATGAACCTAAGTTAGTCCTCTAATGAACGAGTAGAAGCCTAGGTCTCATGAATGGAATCCATACTAAAGAGATGGACCAACCATCATTTTGATGAAGGTATCCAAAAAGATGTTCTCCTTAGAGACCTACAACCAGAAGTTTGCAAGTTTATGGAATTGAGAAGACCAGTCAATCTACAAGCTACAATGAAAGGTACAAGAGTGTATGACGAAGTTAAAGCAAGGTTGGAAATGACCTCAAGAAGAGAAGTCTTACCTCCTTCCATGCTAGGAATGGTATACCCACCAAATGCAGCCCTAGGGACAATTTTCTACCCCTACCCCTAGATGCAAACAATGCTGCAGTACAGTGCGCCTAATCCATAGTGGTTGCAGATGAGAGTGCCTCAAATGATGGTTCAACCACAACAACAGTGGAACCCTACCCATTGGAATCAAAAACCCCAAGGCTCAATAGGATCTCCAAATCAAAACCAGAATAGAGGAACCTTTGGATCAACCCAACCAGTATATGCAGTAATAATAGAAGCTTCCCAAAACCCTACTACAAGTACTCTAGGAGGTGAAAATCTGAAGGACTACCTGTTCAATTCAGTCTCGCAAGTATCAAGAAAGTGCTTATGGATGCGAATATAGAATAGCTACATATGGTGAAGGTAAATACCACCAATATATCCAGTTTTGCAAGGGGTGGGAGAGCTGTGATGTATTCTAATACATGATGTGAAAAGTGCCATCAAGGGGGACATTTAGCAACTGAATGTACCCGAAAACCAACTATTCTTGGAGCCTTCTGTTCATACTATTTGAGGAAGAACCATATAGAGGATATCTACTCTCTGAAAGAAGAGATGCACGAAAGAAGAAAGAAATATGAAAAAGCAATATTCAACTTGTTGGAATATAAAATGACAATGCAGGACATTGAACCAAAGCCTAGGGAGTTTGGTCCTAATTTCGGTCCAAGGAGGTTTCTGTCTAAGAGTTACAGAGGATGAGAGTTTGGCAGTGGCTAGAGATCAGAGGTGGAGTGTTACAGATGCAGAGAAAAGGGTCATATCTCACCAAACTATCCAAACCCTAGAAGGTCTGTGGATTACAAGCCCTTATGCAGTCGATGCAAAGGAGAACCCTATAAAATATACTTATGATACCCAAGAGAAGACTCAAGAACGTGCTTCCAATTTGGTGGAATTGGAAGTAGGTGCAATAACACATGCAAAGAAAGGAGAACTTGTAGTTCCAAAAGAAAACATTCTCTTTGCCAAGATTGTAAAGTTTAACTTCCTAGGGAAAAACAAAACAATACAGTCCAGAACAATGAAGTACATAGCACTACAGAGCCACATAGATAGTTGCAAAGGCAGGATCAAAGGTCTAGGTGATAGAGTATGCCGAAGCATCTCCTCAAGAAGAAGAAGCACATATGTTGCCACTTCTAGGACAAAAAGGAAAGATAAAAGTGGGCATGGCCCCATTTCCCAGCCAATTGGGAAAGCCTATGGATCCTATCAAAGAATATGATTTAATCAAAGACATTGACACTTTTAAACCAAAAAACATTCTAACACTTGTTGCTGATGCTATCTTCTAGTTTTTAAAAGAACTTCAAAAGCATAACAAGAAGAAGAGATCTAATAATTACCTCCTCTGTGGCAACCAAGTCCAACAGAGCCTCAGAACTTGTGAAGGACATAGATGTGGTTAATGCCTTGCTAGATTCGAGAATCACTACAAGATACAAGCCTCATAACGACATTCAAAGCAATGAAAATATTCACAAGAAAGAATGCCATTGTCATTGCTAACCACGTCAATACTAGCATCTCCATAGAACCATCTCTACTGGTGTCGCTAGTAGTATCACTATTTGCGTTGTTATTTGCGATGCAAATAACGAAGCAAATAGCGACGCCAATAGTGACAATATGCGATGGACATTGCGACAACAGGAATGATGTGTGCAGTAAATTTGTGACACTAATAGTGACAGTTACAGAGAAAAAAAAAGTAGTAGGGTAGCAAGCATGTAGCACTATGTGCTATATTTACATTCTACAAATGGATTACATGTAAAGTGTACAATGGTTGTCAAAATGAGTGCAAAATGCACTTGAACCCACAAGATTGATACATAAAATAAATACAAGATCACTAAATGAAAGCCCATGGAATCATGGCAAGATACAAAGGATAATAATAACATAGTGCGTAGAAAATTCCTACATAAATTAGAGGACCAAAATAGAAAAGGATGTGCACTCCACAAATTCAAGCGGGAGCTATAGATTCCGCCATTTGAAAGCTCGTCCCGATGCAAAAGAGCATTGAAAAGAATCTGCAAAAAAAAAAAACTACACATCACTCCACCATACATAATGCATTTTAATAAAAATAGTAACTATGAATAAGAAAGATGAGTGACTTACTAGTCTGCCACGTGTATATAGTCTATCAATCAATGCAGTGAGACCGTGTCTCTTTACATATTAAGTCGTTAGGCCAGTGGGATAACAATTTGTAATGGAGTGTTGCAAAAAAAACAAAATACAACTGTTAGAAACAAGATTATTAGTACAACCAATATTGCAAAAAAATAAGCGAGAAGAACAAAGAAAAACTTACAAAGTCTTCTAGATAAGTCCTATGGCCGCCACTTCCAAGACGATGGATCACCCCTGCCTCCAGTCATGCCCTTGCTACCTCGTGCTATTGTCTCCAACGTCTTGGAGAATCTATAGTCTATTCTCTGAGTCAGCGCCACTCATTTACATCTAGCCACTCAGGCCTTGAGGCACCACTCTTAAGTGCCTTGCGTGTGTCTGATCATTTGTGTGATATGTACGCACACATGCACTCCATCGTCCAGCCTGTGGAATGTCAAGATTGTGGGAGAGAAGGAAGGAGTCTCACTTGTAGCTTTCTTGCTTGCACAATGGGGGAATACACACAAAGGTGGAGGCTGAAAACAGTTTTCCTCTTCTTAGTTGTGTAAGCCAAAAAGAACTCTAGTACAAAGAAATAGAAGAACCCTATATATGGGTCTCAAACCAAACTCAACTAACTAAGGTGGCATACTAACTGAGCCACGAACTAGAGTAGATAAGGATAGCTATCATGTAGCTATTATTCATGGGCGGTGTACCAACCGCGTCTGCAACTGATAAGTCGGTGACATAAATACACAGCGGTCACCCTGGCGTATTACGAGTGGAGCTCGATATCTCAACACTCCCCCTCAAGCTCAATCCTAATTCCTGCACACCAAGCAGGTCTCTGAACTTGCGCAGCTTCTCTGCGCCCAATGCCTTCGTGAATATGTCAGCTACCTGATCCTCTGTGCTGACATAAACTAGATCAATAAGACCTAGTAAAACCCTCTCTCGCACATAGTGATAATGCACCTCAATGTGCTTTGTTCTAGCATGATAGATTGGGTTATTTGCCAAGTGTATACTACTCATGTTGTCACAATAAATGACAACTGGCCCATCTATAGACTGATGCATATCATAAAGTAGCTTATGCAACCAAGCTACCTCACATGCAGCCATTGCTGCACCCCTATACTCCGTCTCTGTGCTCGACAAGGCATTTGTAGGCTGTTTCTTGCTACTCCAAGTGACTGCAGCACTCCCAAAAGAGAACACATATCCACTGGTAGATCGTCTATCAGAAATACTACCAGCCCAATCAGCATCAGTGTATCCATGCAACTGTATCTGAACCCCAGTCTCATGAAATAGTCTATACTGCAATGTGGACTTCACATACCTGAGTATGCGTCTAGCCGCATCCAAATGTGGTTTCCTTGGAGCCTGCATAAACTGACTTACCAATCCAACAGCATAGCTCAAATTTGGCCTGGTAATAGTCATATAAATCAAACTTCCTACTATGCATCTGTACATAGTAGGGTCTTCTAGAAGCTCACCTGCATCTATGCTCAGCTTCACATTCTGCTCCAAAGGAAATAAAATAGGCTTACAGCCTGTCATCCCATATTTGGACAGCATGTCCAATCCATACTGCCTCTGCAAGAGCTGTATCTCACTTGGTGATCTAATCACCTCAATGCCCAAGAAATAACGCAGCTCTCCCAAATCCTTCATCTCAAACTTTTGCTTCAATAGCATTTTCACATGAAGGATATCTTCATCACTGTCACCTGTCATAATCAAATCATCAACATAAATGACAAGCAGCATAATACCTTTCTCTGTTTTTCTCACATAAAGTGAGAAATCTGCCTTGGAAATTTGAAAGCCAATAGTGACAAGATACTGTCCTATCTTGTCAGACCATGCTCTAGGTGCTTGCTTCAAGCCATACAATGCTTTCTTCAACCTGCAAACAAACTCAGGCTGAACAGCATGCACATAACCTGGTGGCTGCTCCATATATACCTCTTCTTGCAAATCACAATGCAAGAAGGCATTCTTTACGTCCATCTGATGTAAAGACCATCCCTTTGATGCAGCCATAGCAATGACTGCTCTTACGGTTGCCATCCTTGCAACCAGACTGAATGCTTCTTTATAGTCAATGCCATATGTTTGTGCATATCCCTTCACTACTAATCTTGCCTTGTATCTGTTCACAGAACCATCTGCATTGTGCTTCACCTTATAAACCCACTTACAGCCAATTGCATTCTTACCTTTAGGCAAAGGTACCAATTCCCATGTAGCATTTACTTCCAAGGCATCCATTTCTTCATCCATGGCTTTCTCCCATTTTTCTTTTCCCATGGCTTGCTCAAAAGAAGTGGGTTCTGGTTCCTGTATCACTTTGACCATATATGCATAGTGAATGGCTGTAAATCCATCATATTTCAGCCTATCCACAGGATACCTAGCTCTCATAGACCTGCGCAAAGTAGGGGCACTCCCAGGTGCTCTCAAAACATCCATGGTCTTCCTTAATCCAGGTGTAACAATAGAAGGAATACCCAACTCATCATCAATGCTCTGTTCTGAGCCACTGGATTCACCATCCACATAAGAGTGACCTGCATTCACATCAAACATGGGCTGATCTACCTTCTCTTTTCCTTTTCGTGATACGTGCATACCACTATCTGTGTTTCCTTGAGAAGATTCTCCTGATCTCAATCTGGCTGTCCATGGCGAAGAATGTGAACCACTGCTAGAGGACGCTCCAGGTCCACTAATATTTTGTGACTGCTGCTGTGAATTCTGTGCAGCATTACCATTTTGTGCATCTACATCATCAATCACATTTACTGGTTTATACCAGCTACTCATCTCATAAAAAACAACATCTCTGCTCACTGTAAACTTACGAGTAGAAGGGTTATAGCATCTATACCCTTTTTGCTGTAGAGAGTAACCAATAAAGATGCACTTCTCAGCTTTTGGATCCAACTTGGATCTCAACTCATCTGGCACATGTACATAGGCAATGCAACCAAAAAATTTCAAATGAGAAATATCTGGTTTCCTACTAGTATACCTCTCCTCTGGAGTCATCCCATGTATTGCTGCAGTGGGAGTCCTGTTCATTATGTAGACTGCTGTAGCAACTGCCTCAGCCCAATAAAAATCGGGCAAGTCTTTTTCATTGAGCATGGCACGAGATACCTCTCCAATATGCCTGTTTTTCCTTTCTGCAATTCCATTTTGTTGTGGGGTATGACTGCATGAATATTGTTGTTTTATTCCATACTCCTGCAGGAACCTTGCAAACTCATTTGAGAGGTACTCTCCCCCTCCATCTGACCTTAGACATTTTATTTGCAGACTTGTTTCTTTTTCAACCATAGCTTTAAGAGTTTTGAAATGCCCAAAAACTTCACTTTTCTTTTTCATGAAATACACCCAAACTTTTCTACTATAGTCATCAATAAAACTGATAAAATAATGACAGCCTCCAAGAGATGCAGCTTTAATAGTCTACACATCAGAGTGGATTAATTCCAATGGCTTCTTACTCTCTTGAACATTTCTAGAAAATGGTTTCCTCGCCTGTTTTCCAAACTGACAGGCTTCACATACCTTATGCATTTCTGCAACCTTGAATTTTGGCAATCCTGCAACAATATTTTGGGCCTGCATTGATTTAAGTCGTTGTACATTAACATGACCAATGCGTTTATGCCAGATATCAATATCTGCAACTACACCAGTCCCATGAGCAAACATTGCTGCACTCAATTCAGACATGTCTGCATCCAATGTAAACATTTTGCCCTTCTTCTTTCCTTTTGCTATCAAGCGACCTTTATTTTTCATATCCTCAACAAAGCATCCATGAGGATTAAATCTGACCTGCAAGCCCTGCTCAACCATTTGACCAACAGAAACCAGATTCTTGGTGATATTCGGGACATGAAATACATCGGACAGGTATTTCTTTTTCCCATCCTGCATAGACAAAGGAATTTTTCCAATCTGCACAATAGGATGTGCAGTATTATCACCAGTCTCCACAAATCCTAATTTTTCCATTTTTCTTGCATCCTCCATCCATTCTGCATGACCTGTCATGTGGTTTGATGCACCTGAGTCAACATACCATACATCATTGCTTTCTTCTGCACTTGTCACAGAATTGTTCATGTGCTGCACCATAAACAAATGCTCATTTCTATCATCACCCTGTCTACTAGAAGATGCATAATTCCCTTGTTGCAGTTTTCCATTCATGATGTCATTCTGCTTTTTATAGCAGTCTTTAGCCATATGACCCATTTTACCACAGTAGTAGCATTCAACATTACTGTTTGCATTTTGGCCTCTTTGCCATCCACCACGACCTCTTTAGCTCCCCCTACCTCTAGAGTTACCACGTCCTCCTCCATAGGATTGGTTTTCTTGAGTTTGCTGCATATTCTGATTTCTACCACGGCCTCCATATCGGCCTCCTCTACCTCTGCCTCTACCTCTTCCAGCATTTGAGTAGAAGACAGCTTCTTTTGAAGTTCCTCGTGAAGAAGATGCACCACCATTTCTCTGCTCCTCAGAAATTAGAAGAGCAATCAACTCCTCAAAATCAGGAAATCTTTCACGAACTGAAATGGATGTTCGAAACTGCGCATAATCCTTTCCTAGACCATTCAAGGTCATAGAAACTAAATCATCATCTTCCACTGGAGACCCAATGGAAGCAAGTGCATCTGCAATCTTCTTCACCTTCATGTGGTAGTCATTGATGCTCATACTTTCTCTTTGCACATTATGCAACTCTTGCTTGAGCTGCATTTTCCTCGCTTGCGTATTTGTGCTATACATTTTTGACAAAGTATCCCATGCCTCCTTTGGCGTACTTGCATCTTGAATATGCACAATCATAGAGTCTGAAATGCTAATAGACAGCCAGTACATAACTTTCCTGGCTCTCTCATGCCATGCTTTAAATGCCTGCATTTGCTGTTGATTGGGAACATCAGGAAGAACTGGTTCTTCTTCATTTCCTGCAAGAAATTCCCAATATCCTTTTCCCATAAGGAAATTCGTCATTCTAAACTTCCATGCTTGGAAGTTATTCTTGTCAAGCTTTTTCAGTGATAATCTGTGAGAGAGAATCAGACGCCATTACAGAACACTGCAAAAAGTTCTGTCACTGCAAAGAACACAGCTTCAGCCTCACAAAGGCAAATCTGCAAAACTGACGAAAGTGGTATTTGACCACACAGTCACTTCCTAGTGACGATTTTGCATCAATAGGCAACAGGGATGATTCTGTAACTCCCAATGTCTCTGCACACAAGCATACGATGCAATTTCTACAGTAACTTTTCACTGACCTGTAGAACAGTGGCCGCACAACATAAAACTGGGCCTTTTCCTGAGTGCGTGCGGAAAACTTCCACCTCCAAAATAGGCCCCGAAATGGCCTCAAATAAAAAAAACAAGGTCGCCAAGGGCTAAAGCCCAATCCTGCAGCATATACTACCCTCTTGCTTCACCGCGAAGGGCGTCTCAACCTGAGACAATGCACTCTTGCACTTTCCGGCTGTGCTACTTGCAGAGATCTGCTCCCAAAATAGAAAATGAAAGCAACACTGCTCCTCTTACCAGAATACCGCGAGCTTGGCTTGCTTTCTTGAGCTCCTTACCACGATCAAGGCTCTGATACCATGTCAAGATTGTGGGAGAGAAGGAAGGAGTCTCACTTGTAGCTTTCTTGCTTGCACAATGGGGGAATACATACAAAGGTGGAGGCTGAAAACAGTTTTCCCCTTCTTAGTTGTGTAAGCCAAAAAGAACTCTAGTACAATGAAATAGAAGAACCCTATATATGGGTCTCAAACCAAACTCAACTAACTAAGGTGGCATACTAACTGAGCCACGAACTAGAGTAGATAAGGATAGCTATCATGTAGCTATTATTCATGGGCGGTGTACCAACCGCATCTGCAACTGACAAGTCGGTGACATAAATACACAGCGGTCACCCTGGCGTATCATGAGTGGAGCTCGATATCTCAACATGGAAAACATATCTATTGCGGTGGGTACCGAAAACTCCTCATGCAAGGACGCTACTATGTAATCCTTGCTCCCCTCAGGTATGTTCTTACAATGGTCCAAGATGTTGTGCTAAAAAACTTGTTGGCATAACTCTCTTATACAAGCCATCACCCTCCTCCCCTCATTATTCATGATCACGGCTCTTACCTATCATCTACAAGGTATCCATACCTCTCTCGGATATGTTTAAGATGTGTCCTCTCCAACCTGCTACCATGCTCTTGGGCATATCTAGGAGACCTCTGTACATATGGTCTATCCATGGGGTGGTTTCTCTTAGAGTAGCGCCCATACGGGTGCCACCTAGGGCCGGATGAGCAAAAGCTGGAGTCATTGGAGTAGATGTCCCCACAGGTGTGACAAATCCTACAGGTGACGCAACTCCATCACCAGAACGATGAGATGGAGACACTACATCGATACCTCCACAAAAATGACATGAGCCATCCTCTCTTGAATCTACACAAGAGCAAGGAGTAGCCCATGTATCTTGAGCTGACCATGGGCTTACCGCATCTATGTGTTGGGGGTAAAGGCGCCTCTGCCTAGCCACCTGTGTATTACTACATTGACAGTCACCGCCACTACACATTGTAGGTGGCGGATGCCCATCATTGTCACTTTATTCTTTATTCTTTTAGTGATAATTTGAATAAAGGAAGGCCCGGTCACACATTGTGACAGTTGGAGTTTCCATTTCTTGTCTCTCTCTTTCTTGCTCTTGCTCTCTCGCGATAGCTCTCAAGTGCATGCTTCCGATCTCTTTCTTGCTCTTGCTCTCCCGCCATAGCTCTCGAGTGCAAGCTTCGATCCTTCTCTCCTTTCAACTTGTATCAGAGCTCGGCTTCCCAACTCTTGAGCTTGGCTCGTGGCATTCTCAGCTTCCCATTGACTCCCCACTTGCATTGGGTCTCCTTCTCGGCAGCCATAGCTCATTCTCTTGAGCTCCTGACACTCATCGGCTTCCTGAGCTTCTTCTCGATGGCCTATTGAGGCACCATCAGGGCATTGACATTGAGTTATTGCTTCATTATTTAAGAGATTTATTTTAGTCCACAGGTCTAGGCAAACAGGGCAGCCACCATTGAAGCTTCCAACCTTCATATCTCTTTGCCACCGGTTTTGGGCTACTAGAGGCTTGTTCCGAGACCCCTTTGGCTCATGTTTGATCCCTCCAACCACTCCAAGCCTGCCACATGGACCAGCAGGAGTAGCAACAACATCACAAAATTTGTGCCTATTTTTTGGACAGCCACACAGTCAGCCACTTTAGCTCCAGCTCCAACTTGGCATTAAGCACTTGTTTGGGGCTCCATTTTAGGCCTTTTGCAAATGTATTGATGGTTGGCATTGATCCTTTGAGATCAAGCATTAGTTGGTGGCTGAAAACAGTGTTTCAGGACTGCTATAAACAGTCCACAGACATAGTGTCACATTCATAGTTTATGCCTATGCTTGTTTGGGCATGACTACATAACCGGTTTGATGCCTATTGCATCTCGATTGATTGGGGGATTGAAGCTACATGTAATGCTATGATTTTGGCCTGATTGTAGGACTAGAAATACTTAGTTTATAACAGTAAATGCATGTTGAATACTCTTGGGCTGAAGCTATCTTTCATGCTTTGACATATGCCTATTGGTTCCGGGTGTATGTCTTGGGTTATGCTATGATGTATTGATCATGGACGGATGACTTCAAGCTTCTCATTGGATCCAGATGCTTTTGGAATCTTGAGCTTATTTCAGCCCACAATTATTAACATTGGTCTATGCTTGACAGTGGTCAGTGCTTTGACAAATTATATGCTATTTGGGTACATGCTTACCTGACGCCTACGGCTTGATGCATTTGTCTTAGCACAGTGTACCATGTACTTGTTGAGATTTAGTGCTCTCTGAAGACTTGGATTGGATTCTCATTTGCAATTCTAGAATTTTGTATTGGATGTCGTTTTGGTTGTCAGGGATATTTATTGGGATGCATGTCTTGTTCATGGATGCTACTTATAGTTGCTTTGTAGTCGTCATGCTCTTGGGATGCTATTGAGGCATTGTCTTGGTTACCTGTCTTTGGTACTTTGACTTGGTTTGATTGAGCTATTGAGCTCATTTATCCACCTTTTGTGCCAGTGGGAGCATCTTGTATGCTTGATCGGCATTGAGCAGGAGGTTTATGCTATTTGAGCATTTTGCAGATACTTGAGACTTTGAGATCTCTTACACTTAATTGTTGCATGGTTCATGCACAGATCTCTTGGAGTTTCTTTTGACCTGATCTTGGGCTTTGCACTCTTGTGAGCATACACCTACTGGTGTCAAGTCTTGCCAGTGTTATGTATACTTTGCCCTACTGTCCAGGGGGTATGCCTACTCACTAACGGATGCTTTGGTGACAGGTTTGGGTGTTTGCTCAAGTTCTTGATGACTATTTGGTGCTGATTTATACCCATTTATGGCTGGTCATGTCTTGGCTATCATTTATTGAGTTGGTGCAGTGATTTGGTCAGCAATTGACTCTCACAGTACCTTGCTGTCATTTATTATAGCAAGTATATAACTCCAGACTGACATGGATTTTTCATGCTAAAATATTTTGAAATGGTGTACTTTCACTAGTACTTGGTGGGCAACAACTTTGGTTACACTTTTCTCACCATTTTCTCTCAATTTTGGTGATTTTTTGGTCATTTTCTACAGTAAACAGCAAGTAGTTTTGAACTGCTTGCAGTCTTCCAGCTTGCATTATGGCGAGTTCATCCACTGATCATGCTATTTTCAACATCATTAGGCTTGATGGTACGAATTACTCTTATTGGAAGAGCCAGATTTGGGAGGTGTTGGTGCAGAAATCGCAGATTAAACCATTGAGGTTCAGTGGGGGTAGTCGCCTGCAACTATGTCAAATGAGTAATGGTTTGAGCTTGATGAGTTATGCAAGTCCACTATTGTATTATCTCTCATAGAACAAGCTCATTGCAATGTATTTGAGGAAGAACAGAGTGCATGGTAGTTGTGGGATAAAATCAAGAATCTCTATGACAAGAAAAGTCCAGCGAGTCAGATGTATTGGCTGAAGCAGCTTATGGATCTACGCATGAAGGAGAATGTGACCATGTCTGCTCACTTGAGCCAGTTCCATGCTATACTCAAGAACTTGACTTCGCAAGACATCACTTTTGTAGAGGATGTCACTCCTCTTTTCTGGCTTGGTACTCCTAATGAGTCATGGGATGTATTTCGCACTGCATTATGTGCCTTTGTTACTACCTTGAAATTATCTGATGTTGAGAGTGCTCTTCTGCAGGAAGAGGTTGACCGTAAGAATTTGGATGCCTCTCGTGTGTCGCATGCTATGATAGTTAGAGGCACGAATGATGGATATGGAAAGCATGGCAGTGGCAGTGGCCGTGGACGGGATTCTCACAAATCTTGGTCCAAGTTTCGTGGAAAGTCACATAGCAAATCCCGTGGCAAGAATGCAGATGTTACTTGTCACCATTGTGGAAAAAAGGGCCATATTAGGCCACAATGCCATGAACTGCGCAATGAAAGGCGCAAAGATAAGGGGAAAGACAAAGTGCAGGATAAGTCTTCTGATCGCAGCATAGTGCCTGTAAAGTCCAGTGTTAAAATTGAAGAGATCAATGTTATGCAGCGTGAGGATGTTGATGATGATGATTATATCCTTGCAGCTTCTTCTAGTACTTCACAGATGACAGAGATACACTCTATGTATGCACAGTGTTAGCTCTTGGACTCAGGTGCATCCTTTCATGTGACATCTTGCCGAGAGTGGTTTCATTCATACCGTACTGTTTCGGGTTCTATGCGCTTGGGTGATGACAGGTCTCTTGATATTGTGGGCATTGGTAATGTTAGGCTATAGTTTTCTTCTAGCAGTAGTTTTGTTATGCAGGATGCCTGTCATGTACCTGCTTTGACATGCAGTCTCATGTCACCTAGATGGCTTGATGATGCAGGTTATCATGTATCTTTTGGAGACTCTGCATGGAAGATCACTCATGGCAAACTTGTGATTGCAAGAGGTGTCAAGACTGGCAGCCTTTATCCCTTAATTGTATCCGCTTCTTCCCTTGATCATGTTTTGTCTATGGGTTCTATCCCACATGTATCTCTTTGGCATGCCTGTTTGGGCCATATGTCTTTGAAGGGAATGAAAATGCTTTCTGGTTTGCAGTACTTACCGCCCCTTGATTATGCATGTTTTGATTCATGTGAGCATTGTCTTTATGGCAGGCAAACTAGGTCTATGCATAAGAAGTCTGGTAGGCCACGCATGAGTGAGCCCTTTGCATTGGTACATTCGGATGTCTGTGAGCCCATGCCTTGTCAGTCTATGGGTGGTGCAAAGTATTTTGTTACTTTCATAGATGATTTTTCACGAAAATGTTGGGCTTATCCCATTAAGCTGAAATCCGATGTCTTGGCTGTGTTTTAGAGATAGCTTGCATTGGTTGAGAACCAGTGTGGGTATAGGCTAAAATGCCTAAGGACAGATAACGGGGGTGAGTATATCTCACGTGCTTTTGAGTAGTTATGTGATGAGCGGGGTATTAAGCATTAGTTGATTACCCCCTACACCCGCCCTAGAATGGTTTGGCTGAGCGGATGAATAGAACCATCTAGGAGTGTGTACATAGTATGCTTAGCCATGCAGGCCTACCACAGAGCTTTTGGGCTGAGGCACTTAGTATAGCTATGCATGTCATAAACACACCACCATCTAGTGGTTTGGATTTCCAGGTTGTAGAGGAGGTATGGACTGGAAAAACTCCCTCTTATGCGTATCCCCATGTCTTTGGATGTGAGGCATTTTGCCATGTGCCCAGGGACAAGAGAAGTAAGCTGGATCCTAAGAGTGTCAAATGCATTTTCCTTGGTTATGGGGATGCAGGCGAGATGGGTTACCATCTCTGGGATCTGCAGGCGCAGAAAGTCATCCGCAATCATGATGTAGTCTTCCATGAAGACAAGATGCATAGGCAGCCTGAGAGAGTTGTTGAGATCCACAAGGTCATATTTCAGGAGGAGCTGAGGGCTTTCGCATAGCCAGTTGGCCAACCTCCAACTACAGCAGATGCTCACGGTTAGGGTGTTGGACAGGCAACTGGGCAGGTAGTAGAGCCTACTGTGAGATGGTCTACTAGAGACAGATGTCCACCTAATAGATTTCAGCCCTCGATGCATTATGTCTTGGTTACAGATGCAGGAAGCCTTTTACTTATGATGAGGCTATGCGCAGGGATGATAGTCACTCCTGGGAGAGAACTATGCAGTTTGAGATAGACTCCTTGCATAAGAATGAGACTTGGGATTTGGTTTCCTTGCTTGAGGGCAAGAAGGCTTTGCCATGCAAGTGGATGTACAAGATGAAAAGTACCCCTAGACACCCCAAGCCAGCATACAAGGCTAAGCAGGAGCATGGTGTAGACTTTGATGAGGTAATTTTCTCCTGTCATTAATATGACCACCCTACGCTTAGTCTTGGCTTTGGTTGCTCAGCTTGACTTGGATTTATACCAGATGGATGCCAATACGACTTTCTTACATGGGGACTTGCATGATGAGATTTATATGGAGCAGTCTAAGGGCTTTGCAGAACCTGGTAGGGAGCACCTAGTGTGCAAATTGAAGAAAAGTCTTTATGGCTTGAAGCAGGCACCTAGGGAGTGGTATCATAAGTTTGATGCCTTTATGCAGTCATAGGGCTACATCCCGAGTGCTATGGATCCATGTCTTTACACGAAGAAAGCCCGTGAGATAGTTCTTTATTGATTTTGGTACTTTGTGTGGATGATACGCTGATAGTAGCAGGGAAAGCTCATGATGAGCTAGATACTCTTAAGGCTCAACTCAAGAAGAGATTTGAGATGAAAGATCTGGGACATGCCTCTCACATACTTGGTATGCCCATTAGATGTGACATGCATCAAGGAGTCCTCTATTTGTCATAGAGGGAGTACATTCATAAAGTCCTTGAGCGCTTCTGCATGCAGGACGTAAAGCCTATTGGCTATCCATTGCCTTCTTATGTGAATATATCATAGGCTAATTGTCCACTGACAGATGACCAGAGGGCCGTGGCCGAGATTCCCTATGCATCTGCAGTGGGCAGTCTTATGTATGCCATGATAGCTACTCGTCTAGATATTGCCTTTGCAGTTGGTGTTGTGGCATGCTATATGGCTACACCTAGTAAGAAGCATTGGGATACCGTGAAGGGTATCATGAGGTACCTGAAGGGCACTGCAGATATGTGCCTATGCTATGGCCGCTAGGATACATGAGTTGTGGGGTACACTAACTCTGATTATGCACGACATGCAGATAGTAGGAAGTCCAATTCTGGCTATGTATTCACCTATGCTGGAGATTTTGTTTCTTGGATGTCCAGGTACAGAAATGCACGACCCTTTCTACTATAGAGGCCGAGTATGTTGCAGCCACTCAGGCTTGCAAGGAGGCCATTTGGTTGGGTCGTTTGGTTGCTGACCTTGGTATTGATGCTACTCTACAATGCATTTGGATTCTATGAGTGCTATTCACTTAGCCAAGAATCCGGTCTTCCATGCAAAGACGAAACACATTGAGGTGAGGTATCACTTCATACGTGGGGTCGCTGAGGACAAGTCTACTGACCTTATCAAGATATCAATTGACCAGAATTGTGGAGATCTACTCACAAAAAGCCTCTCTACAGAGCACTTCTCCTTCCTCAAGAGGTTGATGGGCGTGGGATGAGATGACATCTTTCCTCATCCTGTTTTACATGTGTGCATGTTGTACTGTCTTTTTTTCTTTTCTTTTCACTCCTCACTAGGGCAGATTCGACTTGAAGTGGGAGGTTGCTGGGGGTAAAGGCGCCTCCACCTAGCCGTGCGTGTATTACTACACTGACAGTCACCACCATTGCACACTGTAGGTGGCGAGCGCCCATCACTGTCACTTTATTCTTTATTCTTTTAGTGACAGTTTCAATAAAGGAAGGCCCGGTCACACGTTGTGACTATTGGAGTTCCCATTTCTTGTCTCTCTCTTTCTTGCTCTTGCTCTCCCGCCATAGCTCTCGAGTGCAAGCTTCGATCCTTCTCTCCTTTCACTATGTCTCTGCAGTATCTCCTAAAACCACTCCCTCCATCTAGCCCAACTGTGTGGTCCAAGTCTGGAGCATCGACCTCATCTACCAAAAATTGAAGCATTAGAGTGTGCCGAAGTAGATCTAACAAAATGGCCTGATGGCGTTTGAGACAGATGCTGGTCCACCATATCTCTGAACCGAATAATATGATTTGGAGACATATGTGTGAATATCTCTTGCAACTCCTTATCGCTCATTCCTCGACTCATCGTGCTCTCCAAATATCACAAAAAGGTCACGTGTACATATAAAAATTGATGTTATCATAATCAATATAAAGATTCAAGCAAAGCATGGTAATATAACTTTGAAAAAAATGATATTAGTTAAAATGCATATTCTAGAGTACCCTTACAAGTGATTCATCAACGGATTGAGTAGGCGAATCTCCTGATACAACTCTGCATACACTGGAAGGTCGATGGAAAGGTCACCACAAAAGGATGAGTCCATCTTGTTCTCAAAGAATTCTTAGTCTCCTGTCTTTCCATCATCGTTACCCGATTCTATCTCCTCTATATGCTCCAAGCCATCTTCGACCTCCACCCCTTGCAATATTGACACCTCCATTTGCATACTGTCCTTATCTATGCTAAGATCATTGCTTTCATCATATACTCTTACACTTTGGGAAGCTAAAGGTACAACATACCACTATCGAGGTTGTCGAGGGTTCGGATAGAAAATTACATGTTCAAAATCACATACAAGAGAGATTTAACATTTCACTACAAGATAGAAGCCTTATACTGACGTTCAAAGTGACGAAAATATTCATAAAGAAATTTGTCCCCGTCGTCGCAAAAAATATCGGTATTAGCGACGCCATAGAATAATCGCTATCGGCATCGCGATCAGCATCGCTTTGCAATGCACATTGCGATACTAACAGTGACGCGTACAGTAAATTTGCGATGCTAATAGTGACGGTAACATAGAGTTTTTTTTGTTTGGGCAATACAAAAAAGTTTTAGTAATGTGTACAATGCTCATCTAAATGAAGGCAAAGTGTACTTGAACCAATAAAATAAATACAAGATCACGTAATGAAAGTGATGCTACAATCATGTGTGGCAAGATACAAAGGATGATAATAACATAGTGGATAGAAAATACCTACATAAATCACATGACTAAAAAAGAAGAGCATGTGAGCTCCACGGATCCAAGGGTGAGCTATAGATCCTCGTCATTCGAAACCTCGTCCTGCCCTGCAACAAAGGGGTATCCAACAGACTCTGCGAAAAAAGAAACAACTACACATCAGTCCACCATACAATAATGCATTCTAATTAAAATTAGTAACTACGGATAAGAAAGATGAGTGACTTATAGGGCCTCTGCATCTATACAATCGGTCTGTCAATGCAGTGAGACCATGTCTCTCTACATATCGAGTCTCTAGCCTAGTGGGATCGCGGTTTGTAATGGAGTGTTGCAAAGAAAACAAAATACAACTGTTAGAAACATGATTGTCAATATAAGGGATATTGTGAAAAAATAAGCAAGCATAAAAAAATAAAAAATTACAAAGTCCTATAGATAAGTCCTGTGGTTGCCACTCCCAAGATGATGGACCACTCTTGCCTCCAGTCATGCCCTCGCCGCCTCACGCTACTTACTCCAACGTCTTGGAGAATCTGTAGCCTCCTCCCCCCTAATTTGGCGCCAGTAATTCGTGTCTAGCCACTTGGGCTTTGAGGCCCCACTCTTAAGTGCCTTGTGTGCCTCAGATCGTCTGTGTGACATGTATGCATGCATGCATTCCATCATCCAGCCTGTAGAAAACCTATCTGCTACAGCGAGTACCGGAAACTCCTCATGTAAGAATGCTACTATGTAGTCCTTGCTCCCCTCCAGTATGTTCTTCTAATGATCCAAGATGTTGTGCCAAAAAACTTGTTGACACAACTCTCTCATATGAGCCCTCACCCTCCTCCCTGCATCATTCATGATGATGGCTCCTATCCTATCATCTATAAGGTATCCATACCCCTCTAGGGTATGTCTAAGATGTGTCCTCTCCCACATGCGAACATGCTCATGGGCATATCCAAGAGGCCCTTGTACATTTGGTGTACCTACGGGGGTAGTATCTCTCAGAGTAGCACCCATAGGGGTGCCACCTATGGACAGCTGAGCAAACTCTGATAGAATAACGAGACGGACACACTATGTTGGTACCTCCATAGCAACCACCTGAGCCACCCTCTCTCGAACCTGCACGAGAGTGAGGAGTAGCACCTATATCCTGAGCCAACCGTGGGCTCACTGAATCCACGTCTCAGCAACATCCCCTAGAATCACTCTCTCCGTCCGGCCCAAGTCTGGAGCATCGACCTCGTCTACTGGAAACTGAAGCATCAGAGTGCACCAAAGTAGATCTAATAGAACGACATGATGGTGTTCGAGATAGCTGTTGGTCTACCATATCTCTGAATCGAGCCATTTGATCTAGAGACATACATGTGAAGATCTCCTATAGCTCCTGGTTGCTCATCCCTCGACTCATTGTGCTGATCTAAATATCCACAAAGATCACCTGCACAGAAAAAAATTGATGTTAGTATAATCAATATAAATCAAGCAAAGCAGGGTAGTATAAATCTTAAAAAAATATTGAGTAGATGGATGCTCCAAGTATATGAAGTATCCTATGGTTCCATGTCAATCTTCTGACAGAACTCCGCATACACTGGCAGGTTGATAGATAGGGCACCACAAAAGGATGAGTCTGTCTCATTCTTAAAGAATTCTGGACTCCTATATTTCCATCATTATTACCCGATTTTGGCTCCTCTACATGCTCAAGCTTTCGGTGTCCTCCATCCCTTGCAATATCAACCCCTCTATTTGCATACTGTTCTCATCTACGCTGGGAACATTGCTTTGATCATATACTCTTGCACTTCAGGAAGCTGAAGTTATAACATACCACCATCGAGGTTGTCAGGGGTTTGGATAGAAAATTACATGTTCAAAATCACGTACAAGAGAGATTTAACTTTTGTGACATGTACCATGTCATAATAATTTTTTTTAAAAAAAGTTTATACACCTGTCCACAATGGGCCGGCAACACAAACGTGTCACGCAAATCCGTCCATCTTTTTTTGAAATCTATTTCAAGAAATCCAGATGGACCTCATGGAATTGTTGCTCGAGCTCCTTCAAGTACCACTTTGAATCACTGCACATCGAATAGTATCATGGAGAAGCTACGATAATCCACTGTGATAATACTTTGCAAGTTTCCAAAATAATCCATCTCATCTATAATGGTGTTTGGATCTGTTGCTCGTCGTGAGATCTCTTGCTCAAACTTTGCCATGATACCACAATATGTTGTGGAGCGCATTTTGTCAGTATGCTCCACGTGGAAATGCCATCAGTGCGACCACGTCACACTGTATATTTTGCACTATACATTAAAACACTCAATTAGTTGCCCCATATAAAATGTAGTTATGACAAACCCTAAACATGTCGTCACCTTTGGACTACATCCCCTTGAGAATTCAAACTCCTCGGTTGAGACCTCCGCCCTTTTGCAAGATGTTGCGGTCAAAGCTCCATGCAACCATCACATTGACATAAACTATGGCATCTCCTCCATGCCCTTGTGATATCAAATCAGTCAATGGCGCATACTATGTCAAAATTCAGATCACGCTTCTTTCCGATCTTTCCTGGCTTGCTCGTATCTAGCGAGCCATGTCTCCATGGAGACATGGTGCAACATACAAAAGCGATTCATTTTCTCCTCCATTGTAGCATCCATTCTTTTTTCTACCCCATTTCCAACCACCACATCTCCATTCAGTCTATCATCATCCTTTAGTGAACATAGCATATTGTTGTCTGAATCCACCATTGGTAGCCACTGTGAAATATACATTAACACCTCAGACACCAACCAACCTTCAGCCATGCTACTTCTAGCCGAGCTCGTTGTTGCACAAATCCTTTTAGGGTTTTCATGAAGCACTCCAAGAAGAACATCCATCACATATGGACAGGTCTAACAATCGCTACTTCATCTACAAGATGCACAAGAAGGTGAATTTGTATCGGTGAGCATATTGGTGGGTATGTATTTCTCAAAGAGATAGACCGTCTCCATTGCTCCCTGCCTTGCAGATTCAATAGAGGATGTCTTGATCTCCTTCTGTGAGATCCATTGCACTAAATTTGACAACTTGTAAATTGCCCCGCATATATCTGGAGTAAGGCGTTGTGTGATCGTGATCGGTAGTACAAACTGCCATAAATGAGGAAGCATTCTGAACAATGACTACACTCTAAATAAAAAAGTACGCATGCCACTTACAATCCATTCATAGTACAAACTTGACATATCTTATGTCAATCATGGGATTTTAGCCCTGATAATTGGTCGTCTTTAGAAAATGCGGACCCGAGAGAACGCATCATACTCGTCGAAGTGCAGATAAAATTGATAATTTGCTTCACAATGCACTCTTCTTTAGTGGACAAAACCAAAGGAGTGCGAGCTAGCTGCAAGTTACTATCAGCACTCGACTGTGGCCAAATTGCCTCCATCTTGCCTACCTCCTTCAAATCCATTCATGCCCCTGCAGTGTCTCTCTTTCTTGTGATGTGGTCCCATAGTAAGTTGCCCATGTTCTTGAAAATATGCATGGGATCCAACAAGTGGTTGATTTGTAAGTGGGTCCAATATGGCAACTCGTAGAAAACTGAGAAACATCACATTCCGTTTGGATGTGACTCCGTGTGTACCATTTTCAGATCGTACCAACTTTGGGCATTCATACGTATTGGAGGTCGTCCAAGAAAACCTTCCCTGAGTTCATGACCCTTCGGCAAGAAAGCGGTGTGTCGTTGATATACCATCTTCTTCATGGTTCGTGGCCTTCGAGAGTCCCAAACAATGGACATGCATAATAACCTGAGGTAAGAAGACTTATCCCCTTACTTCTATCCAGTGAATACCAACTTGCACAAGCCATAATAGATATTACCAACGAGAATAGAATCCTACTTACATGAGCATTACCCGAATCCCAGAAAGTCAAGCATAGTCCACATGAGAATGGCTTGAATATTGGCGGACCTCAGGGGGGTCACTCATGAATATATATATATAATGTGAGTTCAAAATAAGGGGTTTTTAAAACACCATTTTTATACATTTTTTACATACAGAATGGTGCCATATAAAGGGGTTACTTATTACAGATTGAATAGAAAAGGATTGTGTTTTATTCAAGAAAAATTCACAGATTAGGATGTTTATTAATAGGCCATGAATGCATGTTATATAGAGAATATATATATAGTGAACCCCTCGAGTGGCAGACTGACGACCATCGCACTTACTTATAACTTCCATGGTGACCCCCTCCTCCCACAAAATCTTAAGCTTATCGACTAATGGACGAAGATACATGTCCATATTTTTGACTTTGTAGCGGTCGGGAACGAGCAAGCTAAGGATGAGATGCCATTTCTTTGTAGAAATCCATGGAGGGATGTTGTAGTTGACAAGGACTATAGGCCACACACTGTAAGAAGTTAAGCACAGACCGAATGGGTTCACGCCATCCATAGCAAGAATGACTCGAGGACTCATTGGCTCTTAGGCAAAGCCTGGAAAGGTAGAGTCAATGTGGCTCCATGAGCATGAATCTAGTGATATTTGTTAAACTCCATTTGTGGATCTATTTTGTGCATGCCATGTTGTCAAGCTCACCATGTTGGACGTATGAAACATGTGGTTTATGCAGGGGATAAGTAGAAAGTGTCTAAGAACTTTTTGAGGGATGGTTTTTCTTTGCAAGTCCTGTCGATACATGTGAGTACCACACTTTGGAATATCTCCATAGTCTCGCATTCTCCTCGAAACAGTATGCAATCATTGATACATGCATGGATGCTATTATAGTCTATGCCAAGCTTTCGTAAAACATGTCGTGCATCATCACGAGACTTAGACATGGTATTTTCAAGTGGTAATATATGATACTTCTGTAACCTGAAAAAAATCATAAAACACCTTGAAAAAGCACAATTGTTTTTTATGATACTGGCAAAAAGAAATCAATGAAGCATATGTACAAGGTACCTGAAAAAATTGGTCACACGCATCGTTCCACCTGTATTTTGCTTGCACACTTAGGAGTGCAAGCAGTGTCTTCAGGCGAGATACTTAGCACCCATCATATAATGGTATGGATGCTTCCTCTCTAAGCGAATTAGATGTCTTGACATCCATCGGCATCAATGCATCGATCATTGCCTCCATCACAAGCTCCAAGCTTGTAGGAAAGTTTGGAAGGCTGTCTGTCTCCTCTGGTATTGATGGTATAGATTGGGTATAGTACCTTCCAAGTGGTGGATTGTCTTAGGCACTCCATATATCACATGCCCATGAACTCTTTTAACTAGCCTCAAAGGGTGCCCTTCTCCTTGGGATGAGACGTCACCTCCTTGTAATAAAATTTTTAGCCACACCCAATGTTTTTGTATATGATATTCAATCAGTTTGTAAATACAATACATGATTGATATACACTTTTCTTACCATTTACTCAAATTTTGAGATCGCCTGATCAATGATCTTTGATTGAAACTCGCCGAAGCATCGTACGTGTTCTATCGACAATTGACATTTTCGCTAATTGCCAGCTTACATTTAGAGCAAGGACATGGGACATGCTGATTAAGATACGCCTTGTGATCTTGAACATCATGACCTTCATCGTTTTCCATTTGGTTTGTTATGAAAACAATTTGTTTTGGTTATCATTCTTTTTTTCTTTCTTAAATTGTTTGAGAAGGGACGTTTTCTCTTGTAACTCAAAAAAATTAATGTATGTTAAGTCTCCACCTACCCACAAATTAACATATGTTAGGGTGCTTCCGGTCTCGTGGTATTGCATTGGACCTCACCGGACCTTGCTACCACTATTACTACTACTACTACCAACAAGAAAAGAAGATCTTACTCCCTCTTTGATTTTTATCCATTCCTTCTCTTCTCTCCCTCCCTCTCTCTCTCTTTCTCTCTTTCTTTATTATGTTGTATGTTTATTCCCTCTCTCTCTCATTCCTTCTTTCTTTTTCTCTCTTCCTCTCCCTCTCTCATTTCCTTTACCAAAACATCTCTTTGTCTCTCTGTCTCTCTCTCTCTCTCTCGCTCTCTCTCTCTCTCTCTCTCTCTCTCTACTACTACTACTACTACTACTATGACCCTAAATAAGAAAAGAAGAAATAACAACAACAACAAGAACCACTACCACTACCACTACCACTACACCAACAACAACAACAAACAAGAAAACTACTACTACTACTACTACTACAAATAAGAAAACTACTACCACTCCCACTCCCACTACTACCACTATCACTACCACTACCACTACCACTACCACTACAACAAACAAGAGAACTACTACCACTCCCACTACCACTAATACAACAACAATAACAATTTAAAAAAACTATAAAGAAGAAACTACTACTACTACTACTACTACTACTACTACTACTACTACTACTACAAACAAGAATAGAAGAAATTAAAGAACTACTACTACTACTACTGCTACTACTAGAACAACAAATAAGAAAACTACTACTACAACAACAACAACAACAAACAATAAAAGAAGAAATTAAAGAACTACTACTACTACTACTACTACTTGAGAGTTGGGTTTAGGACCCGATTTGGACCCATTCTTGAAGCGATGGAGCTTTTCATGAAAAATAAAATGGTGGCAGATGGCCAAGCTGGAGTTTTTCGAGATGCAAAATGACGTCAGGAATCCAACGCAAGACTCGAATCTCCATTCTGAGGTCATTTGATCCCCCATTTAGTCCCCGCCGCAAGGTTCGGGGTTGTGAAGTGACTACTGGATCTGGGAGCAAAAAAGTATGTGAAAGGGCCCAAGTGTATAGATTTCGATATCACAAAGCCAACCGTCCAGTTGGATCACAAATCCGAGTTCGTTTGCACCCCAAAACAGGCTGAAAACCCTTCAATAGTAGTGTGAAAGTGATTTTTTTAAAAGTGGATATTTTATAAATGAAATAAAACTCTAAATGAAGAAAATATGCAAAAACATGTTGTGATGCAGGGAGGGGCATTTTTTGATTGATGCCCCATTTTTTGGGGATGTATGCGCCTCTTGAATGCTCAATCATGTAGAGAGAGAAGGGGAGATCCTTGATCTATGCAGAGAGGGCAAGATTTTGATGGTAACCACATGCAATATGATGAAGGGAATGAAATTTTGATTTTTAGTCTTTCTCTCTCCTCCCTCTCTCTCTTGCATAGAGGCACTTCATGTGGCCAGAATCAAGAAGAGGATCGGGTGATGGATGCTTGTCCGGGGGAGGCACCAAATTTTTCTAAGAGGCTAAGGAGGCTGAATGCTGAAAATCTATGTTGAAATCCATGGCTGGTTGGTGGAGACATAGTCCCAATTAAATATTCAAAAAACCCGAAACACGCAAAAAGGCGGTATGCTCTATTTTATGAAAGAATTTTGCTTGTTTTTTATCGTTCATGGTCTAAATGGTGTGCACATGGGTTGAAATTTTATTTGAATGTTCCTTGTATTATATTTGAGGGCTGCAATCATTGTTATGCAGAACCCATATTGATTTACATCCATTATAAATTTTTAAAACCCGAAAAAACACTAATTTTGATGAAAATTGATAGTTTCTTTGATTTTGAGTTGGGAAAAATGAGTGGACATGGGATAAAATAAGAAAAAATATTGAGTTTTAGTTCCAATGATCAGCCATTTAAAAAAAACCAAAAAAATCCTATTTTCTATTAAAAACAAATAGAAAAATTAGAAGAAAATTAAAAAGATGGATTTTTACGCTAGAAAAAAATGAAAAAATAAGATCTATGTATGTGAATGTCTGACGGGGCTGAAGCATGAGGTTAAGCCTTAGTTTGGCCTTGTTCTTTGTGTTAAAGTGCATCTTATTTTTACATACAAAAAATGACATAAAAAACCCTCTACACCTATATAATGCGGCAAAATTCAAACGGTGAGGGGGAGGATGATGTTATATCATAGTTTAAACGCTGAAATAATAAAAATTCTGATTGTTCTCTTTATGCATAACATTTAGGATGTGGTTTATTTAGAAATAATGGATCTAGTGGCAAGAGGTTAGCCTTGGTGCTAGGTTCCTATAACGAAGCATTGAGTATTAATGGAAATTCATTAAAAGGGCTATTTTTGCATGACACATAGGCTGATTTTATACCATAACTGTTTGTGCACAATCATTCACTTTTTTATGAATCATATACACATGGTATCTATTCCTAGCATGTATAGCACTTAGTTGAATGATAAATGACCCACGTTGGGGAGAGTAAGGCACCCGAGCTGTAGGTCTAGACAATGGGTCCAAGGGGACAAGTAAGTGAGGACTCGTGCATTCTTGGAACGATATAATATTGGTACCAAGAGCGGAGTCTGTTTCGTATGTGTTATATGTGTTAGCGACATATCGCGGGGCCAATCCCCAAGGTGTAGGAGGGTTGTAGTGGAGCTGCAGCAATTAGTTGAGGGGTATCTCCTATGTTGTTCTACGTGGTGAATTACACCAAAATGTGTAGAGTCTCCCTCTGAGGAGTTTGAGAAGGTTAAGGGTTGGACTACAAAACATGATACAAACGCAAAATGTATGTATGATGGCAGGGCAATGTGTCCTGTAGACGCTCTTGACCCCAAGGCCATGGGGTTGTCTTGTGCATGTTAGAGGTCCGGCTAGTGCTATAGCCAGTTCCGGCCCATTTTCGATCCCATCACTGGTGCATTTTTCGGGAGCTACCTATAAGTGGTGGTCTTTGGATCTAGGTTGTGAAGGGACCTATGTTTATAATTTCCATTAGGAGTGTGCTAAGCTAACCATAAAATGGGGTTTGTTCAAGGATAGAAAACCTTGACTTTCCCTATACGAAACTTACTGGTGGACTTAGTTAGTTATGTAGAGCATGAGTCCTCTACAGGAGATAATTTAGGTGATGAGAAGAGTAACCAGTTAGTGGTTACCCCATCCTGTAATGCAATGGCATGGGCCGAGGTTTGCCTTGGTGTGGTCTCTACCCAAGAGAAATCATGTATAACCATCCATCAACCTAGAGGACATGGGATTGATATGTTGGAAGCTATGGCGGTCATAGCATTAACAAGTGATTATGCTAAAACCATAGTGCCATGGGAAAAACTCGACATACAGTGGAGCACAATTATGTCTGAAACATCCCATGTGGTGGGGCATCGTGCGAAAAAATTTAGGTATCACAAGGATGTTAGAAGCCCTAGCTATAAAGGGAAAACAGTTGCTTAAGAGGCACAATCCCCATGACCTAAATGCTAAGGATAAGTTTGCGAGGGGCAGAAGCTCCTAGATAAAGCCATCAAGGAACTGCCTGGGAAGGGGCAAGATATGGAAGATCCTCTAAGAAAGGATCTGAATGACATGCTAAGAGCTATAGGACTCCCTAGACCACTATGTGAGTGGCAGAAAGGGATGGTAAGGATAATATTAACCTCCATACACTAGTAAAGCTGGAAATGGAAGAGGTTGTGGACCCTAAGACACTAGAGTTAGGTTATGATTACAAGGATTTTAATGCCCTAGTGCTGATTCCGAAGGAAAGGACAAAATGCCCTCCTCCTTATAAGGATCTCCCAGTGTTTCATGGGCTGGTTAATGAGGATTCGATGGTGCATTTACGAGAATACGGCCTAACTTGCCTTACAAGTGGGTTCAATGATATTCATCGGATGCTTGTATTCTCAAGTACCCTAAAGGGAGAGGCTAGAAAATGGTACTGGAGCCTCCCAAGAGGGTTGATTAAATCCTTTCATGAGTGATGTGATCAATTTTTAGATGAATATGAGAAGAAGGTGCCTATGACCCAAGTTTTAAGGCGGCTGATGCAAATTAGGCACGAGTCCTATCCTTCTGTTAAAGAATATGCTAGAGCCTTTGATGATCTTCTGAGGCTTTGGCCAAGAAGAGCTACTGCATTGCCAAGTGATGTGCTATGTGAGCTCTTTTTGAGTGGCTTAGATATTAACATGCAAAGCCAAGTGGAAATGTGGAATCCTAAGTCCTTAAGGGAAGCAAAGATGCATGCCATTGATTATGAGGAACATATTTAGAGATGTTGGGAAAACTTTTGGAGTTTTCTCTGCTCGGTACAAGTGCATCCTAGCTTCCAACCATTTCTACAAGGAGATAGCTCACCTATTGATACCAAGGCAGACTATGAGGGGAACCTTGGTAGCCAAAATCTCCAACCAGAAAATTGCAGTAGTAGGAATAATATATCCCTTGGGGATGAAAAGATTCCAAGCCCAGTAAGTCCCATCAAGGCTTGCAATGCTCCCATGAGAGGTAGTTGCGATGGCGGCATTGATAGGACCATCAGGCCTATGAGTATGAATAAGCGTGCTATGAGTGGTCCTAGTTGTGCTGTTAGTAAGGCTCTTGAGAAGCTTTTTCAGTTCAGTGATGAATCATGCTTTCGAGTAGATGCTATTCCTTTTAGTAAAAGCATGGTTCCTATGGTTAAGCAGTTGCAAAATGGACAAAAGCAAGTAAAGACCTCTCATATGAAGAAGATGCATGATGCCAAAGGTCCACCTGTACTAAATAGAAGTCATAAGGATGTGAGGCCATCTGGCTATAGCAATAAATCCACAGTGAGTCCATTGGACCAATGTGGGCAGTCAAGGCAGCCTAAGAATGCAAGAAGGGATACAAGATGGGTTTGGAAACCCAAGATCTCTCAAAATGTGGCTGGTGCGTTAGATACAAGGTCAATAACACCATGCAGATATATTGTGATCAATTCCCATGTAGGTGTGATAAAAGTCCATAATGATACATCTGACAATACGCACCACCCTAGGATACAGTCATGTGATGGGTCTTGGATTGAAACCCTACCTAGTGTTGGTTGCAACACTGACTTATGTCAAAACCCAAATAGGGAAGGTTCGAATGAGCACCAAGTTGTGATTCTTTCTATTGAAGAAGCCTTTAAACCGCTTGAATGACCAGCTCATTTGGATGACAATAAATTGGGACATGTGAGCCCAAAGATGTCATTCACCTAGCCAATGGTATCCAAGGAAGGATAGGCCATATCGAGGTTATATTAGCAGAAAGACTTGAACTAGTGGATTTATAAAAGCCTAAGATCAAGCCTTGAGTTGCGTGGCATGAGTAGCATGGGGCTCGCCATCCAATTGTTGCTATCCTTGGTATCCTGGTTAGTTTGATAGGATGTGATGTATATGTCAAGACGACCCTGTATTGCATGGATAAGAATGGCCTATCCATATTTAGGCCAAGAGGGCTAGCTAGTTTGCAGTGAAATCTACTATTTCTTTAGGCTAAGAGAGTCATCTGTCTATTTGGTGCAGGTACAGTTAATGGTCTTTAGGCCAAGAGGGCCAGCTAGTTTGCAGTGAAATCTACTATTTCTTTAGGCCAAGAGAGCCATCTGTCTATTTGGTGCAGGTATAGTTAATGGTTTTTTGTTGTAGTGATTGCATCACACAGGTTGATGAAGTCGCTAGAGGGAGCTTTTGTTGCGAAGGAGGTTCTTGTGGCTATTCCAGGTGGTTTCATCCCCTTTCCGAGTCTTTTTCCTTAAGCAATTAATGATATATGTGCGTGTAAGGGTTACTTTCTTTTGTTTGTTGGGGACCGGCACTTGAGGCATGAAGTCCCAGGTTTAGGCTTTGTATGTTTAGGGGTGGTTTGAGTGGTCATTACCTCCTGCCAAGGCATTGTCAAGCATTGAAAGACCTATTTTGGAAGGCAATTCTAGTGACCCAGTTTTGTTGACCTGCTAGGCGGTCGTTCTAGGAGTTCCTGTCAGTTGTGACGCAGTTAGAGAAGCCTACTAAAATAATGATGGAAAGAGACAAAACCCTACATATCTGAAAGAAAATATATGAATATACATAGGTGTGAAAAAAGAGGTTCTAACCCCTATAAAAATAGAAAAGGAAAGAAAGACCTATTTTGGAAGGCAATTCTAGTGACGCTGTTTTGTTGACCTGCTAGGTGGTCGTTCTAGGAGTTCCTGTTAGTTGTGAGGTAGTTAGAGAATCCTACTAAAATAATGATGGAAAGCGGAAAAACCCTACATATCTGAAAGACAATATATGAATATACATAGGTGTGTAAAAAGAGGCTCTAACCCCTATAAAAATAGAAAAGGAAAGAATGAAAAATCCTTGAGCTGTTGTTTATCGCCTTGTGAAGGCCTGGTAGGTTCCTGGGGCTGAGACAAGCCCTGGGGCTAATGCCTTGTCTTCTGAGGGGTGGCATCTAGCTGAAAAACAAAGAATACAAGAAGGTTGGAGCAAAAATAAAAGTGAGCATTAGAAAAGGATTCAGTGTCTCCTTGTGAGGGCTTGGTAGGTTCTTAGATACCAAGATAGGACCTGAGGCCGATGCCATGTTCTCCTTGGGTCACTACGCTTAGCTCCCTCCTTTTTATACACCCGAGTATGAAAAATAAGAGGCTAAAAGACACCATGTGCTAAAAGAAACTATTTCTTGATCAGGCTATAGGAGTTCTCGCCTAGTAGAAGCTCCTAGTTGAGTTGTCTTTAGTTAGGTAGGTAGTTTAGACCACCACTTAGGATGACCTCTTTGATAGTTCTTTTTAGCTTGGCTGTGTTGCAGCAATTGTTTAGTGACTAGATTGGGTTTTCTATCAAATTATGTTAGGCCTACTCCTCATGAATTTCATGCCTTGGTTTTGTCAAGGGGGTAGAGTGAGAGCTGTGATGTGTTTTGTTGTGTATCTATTTTGTATAAGCTTGATGCTCTTTGTAGTTGTGTTTATGTGCAGATCTTGTTGAGAATCTGCCAATCACACCCTATGTATGCCCCTTTGTATGGAACAACTAGGCTAGGAAGATGCAGTTCATTCTAGGAAGAGAGACAGATCCCATAGGCACAGTGATGAAATGTGCTACCAAGAAATCCTATATAATGATGTACTTGACTATCACTTTCATATCATGATAATGCAATAGTACTTGTCTCTTTCTATCAAGTCTCTGTGTCATTGTCAGTCCTACACAAGATTGTGTTTATGAGTTCAAGTCTCAATCTTGAAACCTAATTCACTTGTGTAACAGTTGTCTTCTTTGTCAATGTCAACATGAGTAGTATCTTCATCTTCCATCCTCCATAGCTTCCGCCTTTGCCATGTTCTAGATCCCGCATTTGTCACATGGTATCAGAGCCCAGTCGGGCATGGCATAACTCCCTTAACTGCTCTCTTAGTCCCTCTTAACCTCAAGTCAGCTCAAGTCCAACTCAAGGTTCCATTTCTTACCTCTATCCTCACTGAAGCTTCCATGGCAGCCATAGCCAGCAGCACCCTGTCAACTTGAAGCTCCTGGATCTCTCTCCATAGATCATATCTGAACCTGCTCTCTTCTAGACATTTGTTCCTTGACTCCCACGGCTTCTTTCTATCACTTAAGAGCTTGACATTGGCCACTCCATAGCTCAGCATTGCTTAAAATGTCAATCTCTGCTCTGTGTCTGCCATAGCTAGACAAGACATACAGCACTTGGAGCTTCTATATCTTACTCTACAAGCCATCTTAGCCCACGATTCCTTCTGGAGAAACATTCCTCTACTCGTGCCAAAGCTCCCTGATACATCACAGTCCCACATTGCTCATCATCGAGCCCAGCATTGTGAAAATTGCAGAAATCTGTAAGAACTGCGCCTGTTCACGGAATTCGACTCTACGCATGCAGTACGGGCCGCGATCTGGACGAGGAGATTAGGGCTTTGGTAGAGCATCTCATAAGCTACATTTCCATAAAAAAAGTTTTAAAAATGATCCACCATAGCTCCTGCAATGTTAGAAAAACCAGGCCCCTGTCTCAGAAACCCTAAAATCCACCATAGCCAAAATCCTTCAAACTCAAAAATTCTTCATTTTCTCTCTCCTGACATTCAACCCAAGCCTCTGTCACTCTGATCTACTGTGTTATTGAAGTTCCCAGCAAGATTTTACCAGCAAGGAGGGGATTCAAACAACGGGTTCATCAAGCAAAGGATCGGCATCAAGAATCACCATCTTCAACTCCAGTATCCCTTGATACTTAAGAGTGTTGATTTAACACTATCTTCCCTTGTGTTTTTTGACACATTGAAGATCAATTTGGTTGCCACTTACTCACAGATGTGAAGCGGATTCTTGGTCATATCTATGATAACCAAGAAGATTTATATGTGGATACACTTCATGAAAAGTAACATGACCTATGTTGCTTATCTACACTACATAGAAGATTTTTGTGATCTACTTGCAGAGAGACATGGAGTTGTTCATACTACAGTGCAATCAATGATTCCATCTAAAGTTTTTGAAGACACTCCAGTTACCTTGGCCATCATGAAGAATGAGATGTCTTTGCTTGAGGGGGACAAAGACGTGAACATGAAGACTAAAGTTGCAAGCAAAGTCAAAGAAGAACTAGACCAAGAAGACCATAAGATCAAAGAGCAAAGGAAGAAGGACAATAAGAAGATCAGACATGAAAACCAAAAGACCACATCATTCAAAGCTGAAGAACCAAAGATGAAAGACCAGAAGATTTTCCATGCTGAAAAAGAGAAATCATATGCTGAAAAAGACCACAAGGGCCTATCAGTCCTTGTCTCTCATTTTCTGTTTTAAAAGCATTGTACCTGCCTTAATGTTCCTTTCATAAGCTTTGTAAACTCCTCATGTAGCCTTGTACTATAGCCTCTGTACACTTTGTGAGGCCCGTGTTACAGCCTCTGGATGTCCACCATGTTTATGGTACCCACACTTAGCCTTTTCTGCGACAGCCTCTGGTGTTTTGCCATGTTTGTGGTATGCCCACACTTTGTAGGTGCTGCTCTCACTAAAGCCTCTACACACTTTGTACTTTTAGGTTGTGATTGAGGAGGGGTGTTGAGAATCTGCCAATCACACCCTATGTATGCCCCTTTGTATGGAACAACTAGGCTAGGAAGATGCAGTTCATTCTAGGAAGAGAGACAGATTCCATAGGCACAGTGATGAAATGTGCTACCAAGAAATCCTATATAATGATGTACTTGACTATCACTTTCATATCATGATAATGCAATAGTACTTGTCTCTTTCTGTCAAGTCTCTGTGTCATTGTCAGTCCTACACAAGATTGTGTTTATGAGTTCAAGTCTCAATCTTGAAACCTAATTCACTTGTGTAACAGTTGTCTTCTTTGTCAATGTCAACATGAGTAGTATCTTCATCTTCCATCCTCCATAGCTTCCGCCTATTCCATGCTCTAGATCCCGCATTTGTCACAGATCTGTTTGTGGGATTCGATGGGCTGAGTCACCCTATCCTATGGTTGCCAATGAGAGCTGGGTTTAGGACCCGATTTGGACCTCTGTTCTTGAAGCGATGGATCCCGTTTTTGGAGCCGAAAAGTGTCTGAGAGGCAGTAAAGAGCCAATTTTCATGAAAAATCAAATGGTGGCGGATGGCCGAGATGGATTTTTTCTAGATGCAAAATGACGTCAGGAATCCAACCCAAGTTTCAGATCTCCATTCCGAGGTCGTTAGATTCCCCATTTAATTTCCACAAGGTTTGGGGTTGTAAAGCGGCTACTAGATCTGGGAGCAAAAAACTGCATGATATGGCTCAAGTTTATAGATTTCAAGGTCACAAAGCCAGCCGTCCAGTCAGATTGCGAATAAGAGTCTGTTTGCACTCCCAAATAGACTGAAAACCCTTCCATAGTTGTGTGAAAGTGGTTTTTTTTAAAGTGGACATTTTATAAATGAAATGAAACTCTAAATGAAGAAAACATGTAAAAACATGTCATGATGTAGGGAGGGGCATTTTTTGATTGACGGCCCATTTTTTGGAAATGTATGTGTCTCTTGGATGCTCAATCATGTAGAGAGAGAAGGGGAGATCCCTAATCTATGCAGAGAGGGCAAGATTTTGATGGTAACCATGTGCAATATGATGAAGGGAATGAAATTCTCATTTTTATTCTTTCTCTCTCTTCCCTCTCTCTCCTACATAGAGCCACTTCATGTGGTAAGAATCAAGAAGAGGATCCGGTGATGGATGCTTGTCCGGGAGGCACCAGATTGTTCCAAGAGGCTGAGGAGGCTGAAGACTGAAGATCTATGCTAGAATCCATGGCTAGTTGGTAGATACATAGACCCAATTAAATATTCAAAAAATCCGAAACACGCAAAAAGGTGGTATGCTCTATTTTATGAAAGAATTTTACTTGTTTTTTATCGTTCATGGTCTAAATGGTGTGCACATGGGCTAAAATTTTATTTGAATGTTCCTTTCATTATGTTTGAGGGATTCAACCACTCTTATGCAAAACCTGTATTGATTTACAGCAATTATAAATTTTTAAAACCTAAAAAAATACTAATTTTGATGAAAATTGATAGTTTCTTTGATTTTGAGTGGGAAAAAATGATTGGACATGGGATAAAATAAGAAAAAATGTTGAGTTTTAGTTTCAATGATTACTCATCAGAAAAACCAAGAAATACCTATTTTCTATTAAAAATAAATAGAAAAATTAGAAGAAAATAAAAAAAGGGTTTTTATGCTAGAAAAAAATGGAAAAATAAGATCTATATATGTGAATGTTTGACAGGGCTAAAGCATGAGTTTAAGCCTTAGTTTGGTCTTTTCCTTTGTGTTAAAGTGAATGTTTATTACTTTTACATACAAAAAATGTGTAACGTGTCCACCTATTCTCTCGTAGGATACGTCTTCGCAGCCCATCGGAAAGAGAGTCCACAAAGCGCTGCCCGGCACTCCCACGGAATGTCACAGGGTTTGCGATCTAGGTCTTCCCGAGTTTGCCACGAAGTGGAAGCATTCCGGTCGTTCCCACTTAGGACCAACCTGAATCACGGTTTTCCTAATGGTCAAATTCGTAGAACAGCAGCTAACGTCGAACCCCAAGCGAATTACTTTACGCAGAAACGTCAGGGTTGAAGCGGATTCATGTTGCACTTGGTTCAAGGAGAATGGGAAACGAGAGGGATGCAAAGCTTGACCTCTCTGCCCATAAGGCATAGTCCCATTCTGTTTCCCTAAAACAACATAAATCGGGTCTCTAGTATCCTAGATTCTAGGTCAACGTTCCTTGCCGTCAATTTCCTTCGAGAAAAGTTTCCGACCAACCGGGACCACCCATCCGTAGGACGGACCCGTGGCCACATCCACCACACTTTCCTAAGGGTTGCTTTAGTTGTCTAATTACCTACCACATTTAGTTTGACATGCAAAAATAGCTTCCTTAATTAGCCAATTAATCACTGATTCCTTCACGTAATCTTAGTACTTGACATAGAAAAACGCTGTCAAACAAGTTCCTTTTCAACCATTGATCTTATTTATCTTTGGAATACATCATATAATCCATCCCGTAGGTTAATCCATAATCCGCCCGAAGGCAATCCAGCAATCCTCACGGATTACTAATCCAAGTTTTCGTCGGTAGACTAGTATGCGGGCCTCGAGATCCAATCTCGAGTCACATTGGCCTCTTGTGCAGGACCGGAAGGCAAGGGATTTACGGCCAAAGCCCCCTGGCGCCCAAGCCTCCTCCTGCTACAAGTGGCATCCAATGGAGAGACCTCTCATGGTGGGTTCGGTCCACGTTCCCGGTGCGGCTAACAACTCCCTTGGTTAGGGTCAGGCAGACAGTTGGGGGTAACTGATGTTGCCTCTCCCTCCGGGCCTTCAACCTGAAGCATTTATTATTTTTCCATATTTAGTTCTTTGAGCAAAGCAATACAAACAGTGCTCCTAAATTGTACAAATCAGTCAATCTAGTGGTCATTTATTTGGCTAACTGCTAAGGTGTGAATTCTTCTCTCCGAATGCATCCAGCATTCAATCCAGGATCAAATTGCGACTTGGCAAGATCTCCAAGGGTTTGTTGTTTATTTACCCTTTTATCATTGGGTTAGGATTTATACCCTGTCAACCCAATTTAGCAAACACCTTAGGTACCTTGACTAAGACAGTAACTCCTGGGCAACTTCGTCATCGTGACTTGATTGATCCTTTACTTGCTAGGCAATACATAACTTCTCCTAACTTGGCAAATCAGCCCAAGAAGGGTGATGTAGAAGGATAACTACACATCCTCTTGCAAGTTTGACTTGCGCTAGAACCTGCCAACCTTATTCCAAGGAGTGACAAATCTATCTTGTGATTAAAACACAAAAGCATGCGACGTTGCAACTTGTACACAAGTTTTGCACTTAACTTGTGGGATCGTTTCTCCCATCAAACGACGTTTCTCCCATCAAACGACGTTTCTTGGTCAAGAAATATGTTTGGCCAAGATGTAGGGTTTGGGAGTCCTCTTGACCCAACCCAACCCTAACCTTACTAGGTAAACAACCTTTGGACCTAGGGTTTCTAAACTCAATCGGAGATCTAGTATTAGGTCATTCGATCCTTAGGGTAAAATCTTAGATCGTTAGTGTATGGGCATCCAATTAACCCAAATATCCCGTGAATGTGGGTAGGACCTTTGGGTTTAAAGATCTCGACTTGGCATCCCAAGTGTGATACTAGGTATAATTTTTAACGTGCTAAACCCTACCTAGCACTTTGAAGTATTCATCGTACCAACAAGTTATGCTTTTACGAATCCCTTGAGGGTTATAACATTACAAGTGATTAAGCTAATTTGGTCTACTTGTCTTGCAACAAGAAATGATCTTTTCTTAGAGATGCTAAGCTTATTCTAAAGGTATAAATAGTTGCAAGACATCACATTACGTGTAAATATGTGATTCATTACTTCTATGCAACTATAAGGTTTGCAATGACCATTTCTTTTCCTTGCTAAAATCATGATGATTGACAACTTGGGGAATAACTTGCATAAAACTACATAGAATTGCGTCAAGAACTTATGCCTACAACCTTTCGTTTAATGCAATTGAATTTCAGGCTTTAATATGACATGCAACCTTTTCTAGATAGAACTTCGATAAATGAAGTTCATGCATTATGAATGTCATAAGACTATGTTGACTTAACCCATTCTACGACAATTAATGCGACTTAAAATGCAAGCATCATTGCATGCAACTGGCAAGTTCATGGTTTCATTTCCATGCAATGCAACTACTTGGACAACATCGACAATGATTATGTCATACAAATCTATAAGTGGAAAATTACTACCTAAATGCCTTATGCACTTTTCTTTTCCGCGGCCAATCAAAGATGCATTTAAAACAATTTCATCTTTTAAACCTAAGCAATATGCACTTGCGATTTGCAACTTGGAAATGCAAGCAACCCAATTGCACGACATGCACTAACTCTTGTGAATCGTTCAAGGAGATAATTTCCCAAATGTATTTTAACTAGACTATGTGATCTAGAAACATGCGTAAATGCATTCTTCCCATGAGAACTTAATGCGTCTAATGCATTGCTTTAATGCGGAATCATTCTTTTAAGAACCTAGGCTTGAGGGCTCGTAAGGATATCCATGTGTATGCTTGGGTTGGAGACTTCCGCGCGTGCGCCTTGCATCTTTTGTTTTGGAGCCATCTTTGAAGTAGGGGATTTTGGACTCTGCGGTTTGTCCTTGCCTCTATGCGATCTCTAAACTTCCTCCGGGCTTTGGCAAAATAGCCTCAAAATCTGCCTACTTTCTCCCTTGCGTAGGAATGCCCTTTACAGGACCTGGATTTTAGAACCTGGGAATAAGCCATGTGGACGAGACTTATGGAAGCTTATCTTAAGAAGCTTCTAAAGAAGGTTCTAAGAAGCTTGTTCTTCACAGCAAAATGACGTGGAGGAGGGGGGGAAATGAGTTTGGAGGAGAGGACAACGGACAGGGCGACGTCAACGAGGAGGGTGTGATGGTGGCGGTGGAGGCGGCTCGTAGCGCTGCAACAGGCGGGAGCGGGTGGCATGTGGTGGTAGCTCCTTGCATGGTGACGGCGATGGCGGCAGCATGTGTGCCTCTTTTTTCTCCTCTCTCCCTTCATGCCTCCCCCTAAGCTTAAGGGGGAGGTTATATAGCGTTTGAGGGGGGAAATAACCGCCCCCGTGGCACTTGCATGACTTCTCCCTTCTCCCCATTGAACTCCACCACTATGCCTTTCTCTCACACTCCCTCTCCCCCTACCATGCATCGACTGAGGGGAGGGGTAATTAATAAAAAATTTGCACTACCTTAATCATTTATCCATTTACCTTTTTGTAAGGGGTGTTTCTCGTGCGAATTGCGGGTTTTAACCTTGGCCTTATTTGGTCAATGCGGATGAGGATTATTATCGTGCTTGCGGGGTAAGGACTTTGCCACTAACATTATTGCGGGAGATGACTTAGCATAGCTTTTGCGCGGGGCGTGTATTGAACAAAGTTCTTCAATATTTCATGCGGAAATATTAAAAAATGACATAAAAAACCCTCTACACTATGCATTGTGTCAAAATTTAAATGATGAGGGGGAGGATGATGTTATACCATAGTTTAAACGCTAAAATAATGAAAATTCTGATTGTTCTCTTTATGCATAACATTTAAGATACGATTTATTTAGAAATAATGGATCTAGCGGCACGAGGTTAACCTTGGTGCTAGGTTCCTATAACGAAGCATTGCGTATTAGTGAAAATTCATTAAAAGGTTTGTTTTTGCACGACATAGAAGCTAATTTTATACCATAGTTTTTTGTGCACAATCATTCAATTTTTCATGAATCATATACACATGGTATCTATTCCTGGCATGCATAGCACTGGGTTGAATAATAAATGACCCACGCTGGAGAGAGTAAGGCACTGGAGCTATAGGTCTAGACAGTGGGTCCAAGGGGACAAGTAAGTGAGGACTAGTATATTCCTCGAATGATATAATATTGGTACCAAGAGCGGATTCTATTTCGTATGTGTTATAAGTGTTAGCGATGCATCAAGGGGCCAATCCCCAAGGTATAGGAGGGTCACAGTGGGGGCCACGACAGTCAGTCGAGGGGTGCCTCCTATGTTGTTTTACGTGGTGAATTACACCAAAATGTGTAGAGTCTCCCTCTGAGGAGTCTGAGAAGGTTAAGAGTTGGACTATAAAACACGATACAAACACAAAATGTACGTACAATGGCAGGGCAATAGAGAGATGGAGAGAGAGGGATGGGATGAGAGAAATAGAGAGATGGAGAAAGGGAGAGAAAGCACAAAAAGAGAGACAGAAAGAGAGAGAGAGAGGGGAAGAGAAATAGAGACAGAGGAGAAATAAAAATAGAGAGGGGAAGAGAAAAGAAAGGAAGAGAAATAGAGAGATGGAGGAAGAGATTAGAGAGGGAGGAGGGATAAAAATAGAGAAAGGAAGGGAGATAAAATAGAGAGGGGGAAAGAAATAGAGAGATGGAGGAAGGGAGTAGAGAGGGAGGAGATAGAAATAGAGAGGCGGAGGGTGAGGAAGAGAGATGGGGGAGTGAGAAACAAAGAGCGATGAAGAGAGAGAAACAAAGAAACAAAAAGAGAGAGAGAAAGAGGGGTAGGGAGAGAAAGAGAGAGAGGAGAGATAAAATTAGAGGGGGACAGAAAAGGAAGGAAGAGAAATAGAGAGATGGAGGGAGGGAGTAGAAAGTGAGGAGAGATAAAAATAGAGAGGGGAAAGAGGAAGAGGTAAATAGAGAGATAGAGAAAGGGATAGATAGAGAGAGAGAAGGTGAGGGAGAGAAACAATGAGGGAGAGAGAGGGGAGAGATAAACAAGAGAGAGAGAAAGAGAGGGAAAGGAAGGGAGAGAGAAAGCAAGAGAAAGAGAATGAAAGGGGAGAGAGAGGAAGGGAGAGGAAGGGAGAGACAAATAGAGAGATGGTAAAAAAGAGAAAAATAGAGGGGGGAGAGAGATATAAAGAGATGTAAGGAGATAGAAAAAGAGAGATGGAGGTTAAAAAAACAAGAGAAAGAGGGAGGGAGAAGGAAAGAGAGATGGAGGGAAAGAGTGAGATAAAGAGAGGGAGGGAAACCTTGCTTCCCATTTTTTTATTTTTTAAGTTTTTTATTTTCTCTATTTACTTTTGTTTATGGAGAGATGGATGGGATAGAAATAGAGAGGAAGGGGACACAAATAGATGGATGGAGGGAAAGATAAGAATAGAGAGCGAGAAAGAAAAGTAGAGACTAAAATGGGAGTAGAGAAACAATGAGAGAAACAAAAGCATGTTGTCTGCCACCATAGCATATATGAAATGGACAAAGATGATGGCGTAACTTCCAAGATCGTGAGGTGTATCTCAATCAGCATGTTTCGTGTCCTTGCACTCAGTGCAAGCTGGAAATTTGAGGAAAGTGCCACTTGTCTATAGACCATATGCAATGCTTCAATGACTTTCAATTGGAGATCATTGACTAGGAAATCTTAGACTTTGAGATAACGGTAAGAAACATATATACAAATCATGCCTTATATTTTGCATTGTAATTGAATACCACATACAATAATATTTGAATATCACATATAATGATATTAGATGTGCCTTGGAAATATCTATAGAGAGGTGTTGTTCCATCCCAAGGAATGCACCTATTGCGGCCCGTAAGAAGAGTCCATGGGCATGCAATGGATAGAGTGCTTAAGTAAATAAACCCATTGGAGGGTAGATCACAAACTACACCCTCAATACCAAAAGAAATTGTAGACCTTTTGGACCTTTCTCCAATCTTGGAAGGTATCTCGCTTAAAGATGCTATTTGAGCTCCTAAGTATATAGGCAACATATAGATGGAGCGATGCGAGTGTGACCGAGTTGTTCAGGTACATACTATGTTCCTTTGTCTTTTACTCCTTTATAAAAATAATTGTTATGTTCTTCAAACATACTATGTATGGCATGAATCCATTCAACACCATATTAGAGAATTTAGAAATATCCAAAGTCCCACTTTCAAATAGGGGGTAAAGATTTGGCCATGTGGCTAAGACTTAACCATGATTCAAAGTGGGACTTGGAAAGAAAACCTATATAGTAATTAGGGTAGAGTCCACTTTCAAGGCAGGGGACAAGATTTGATCATCTCACTAAATACTAACTATATTGCGAATTCCCAAAATATATGAAAATTTTCAAATTCCATAATATAGTGTTATTCGGTCTCTACTCAACTTCTTACAGTATATGGCCTATAGTCCTTGTAAACTACAATATCCCACCATGGATTTTTGCAAAGAAAGGATACCTCATCCTTAGCTTGCTCATTCCTAGAGGCACTATAAAGTGAAGAACATGGACATCTATCTCTATCCATTAGTTGATGAGCTCAAGAATTTGTGGGAGAAGGGAGTCGTTGTGTGGAAGACATAAGCAAACATGATGGTTTGTGGTCCACTAATATATGAGCCATTCTTATGTGGACCATGCATGACTTTCTAGGATTCGATGAGTGCTCAGGTAAGTTGTCTTCATTCTCATTATTGACATTTAATATGGCTCATTCAAGTTTGTGTTGACTAGATAGAGATATTGTGATAGATCTGGTAACCTTAGATAATCATGCATGTTTATTGTGTGTAGACTCCTAAAGGTCATGGACCATGAAGAAGATGGTGTATCAAGTATATGTTGCTTTCTTGCCAGAGGGCCATGAATTGAGGTAAGGTTTTCTTGGATGACCCCAAACCCACGAATAAATGTCCAAAGCTTGTATGAGTTGAATATGGTCCATGACAAGAAATATTTAATCATTACCTATATATGAAAAAAAAGGGCGTTACCTATCAATTCCCTACATAAAAATACACACAAGTAGGAAAAGTAAATAATAGGGAAAATGGAACATCCCTAGTTAGAGAAACTAGGAAATTGCATAGGAAATTTCCTTCATAGGAAAATTTTCCTACTTGGAAATTTCCCTAGTTAGAGAAACTAGGGAATTGCATAGAAAATTTCCTACATAGGAAAAATTTCCTACCTATGAAAATTTCCAATGCAATTTCTAGTTCCTCTAACTAGGGAATGCTTCATTTTTACTATTATTTACTTTCCCTACTTATCTGTATTTTTAACTAGGAAATTGATAAGGAATGCCATGGATCAAGAGGGCAATCTATCGATAACTACTATAGAACTCTTAACATCTTTAGACTTGCATTTTTAGACTAACGAGACAAATCTAAAGCTTTACTCACTAAATAAAATGATAATTTATCACCATCCAAGCATAAGAAGCATAACAATACTAAGATATAAACCCAATGAACACCAATAAGGCCTACAATTTTGAGATGTCGCAATCACATTGAAGCTTTAAACATTGATATATATAAGAGTGTTCACCACTAGCAACATGAGATACCTAGTAACTAGAACCTTTTAAAATTCTAGATCTACAAGCAAGTACTGAATGATATATTGATTCTAGTGAGCTGAAAAAAGGAGCATAAGAATTCAACTATTAGTACTAGCAAGTAAGACTAATATCACCGTTTAAAGAATGATATAACATACATAAGAAGATTCAACTCTAGCAACATGGGACACCTACTTGTAGCCAAAGACTTAATTGTAGGCTAGTAAAGCAAGTACTAAATGATGTATTTATTCTAGTGAGATTAGATAAAGACCATAAGAATTTGACTATTAGTACTGATCAAGAGGTCCAATATCACCATCTAAAGCACATGATATACATAGCTATGATTGATAGAATCTAAGATGAATGAGACCTATTAGACAAACATCCAACAATTCTATTTTTCCTTAAAATTATAAATTAATATGTTCATGCCTTGAGATGAATATGGAGCATCCTAATCATAATAAACTTGTAATGTCCAATTCTAATTTGTAATTATTAAAAGCTACAACCAATATAAAGTTTTAGTCATATTGATATGCATGGTACATCTTCTCTATGAGAGCATCAAATATCTAATTGTAATAATAAAATCTTAGGAAATGTAGGCCCCATAACTCTATATACACTTTGACTTGTATCTATTCAGACCTTGTAATGGGCCATAGGAACCCTCCCCTAAAAATTTTTAAAGGAAAATGAAAAAAAATTCAATTTTTTTTTACTCTCCCCGCCGACAGCATTTGGGAGAGGGGGAGAGAGAGTGGGAGTGGTGGATAATGGGGGGGAGGCATGCAACCTCCAGGTGGAGGGGTGGCCATGCCACCTACCTCCTCCCCTCCCCTATATAAGGGGAGGCTTCTCCCCTTCCTTGGTGAAAAATGAGGAGGCTACGTCATTACGCCATGAGCGTGATGGTGTGCCAATTCTTTCGTCTCTTGAGCCTTCTGGCCCGTCACGTCCTGAGCATGTTGTTGAATGGGCTTGGGCCTTCGACGCTAGGCACCCCCTGGTTACTAAAAGCTGTGCAGTCTCCCCCCCCCTTGACATGCTGCAACAACAGCTCCTATCAACGTGCCACGACTGGGCCTCCCTGGGCCCTCCACATAAATGGCCTCCCTCCCTGGTTGCCTCTTTCGGGCTCCCAAACACAATGCCTCCATGTGATATGGCTCGGCCGAATCCCCCCCCCCCCGTGTTAGCTAGCCGCCGACGGAGGCTACGGCCCCTCCTTACAATACCTCCCCCATCAACACTGCGCGGGCCATCTGGGGCCTCCGACCTTAGTCACCCCCCCGTTGACTATTTCATTGCGCGACCCTCCCTGGTTCTCCAAACCAGCCGTCTCCCCCCGTGAGCACCATCCAACATGGCCGTGAGAAGAGGAGTGTGGAGAGAGAAGAGAAAGTAGGGAGAGAGAGAAGGGAAGAAGAGGGAGAGAAGAAGGAGAGAAGAGAAAAAAAAAGGAGAGAAGAGAAGAGGGAGAGAAGGAGTGAGGAGAGAAAAGAAGAGGGAGAGAAGGAGAAGGAGAAGGAGAAGGAGAGAAGAGAAAGGAGGGAGAGAAGGAGAAGGAGAAGGAGAGAAGAGAAAGAAGGTGGGAGAGAGAGAGGAGGAAGAGGAGAAGGAGAAGGAGAGAAGAGAGAAGAGAGAGAAGGAGGGAGAGAGAGAAGAGGGAGAGAAGGAGAAGGAGAGAGGAAAAGAAGGAGTGGGAGAGGGAAGTAGAGAAAGAAAAGTAGAAGAAGGGAAGGAGGAAAAGAAAGGTAAAGGAAGAGGGAAGTAGAGGAAGAAAAGTAGAAGAAGGAAAGGAGGAGGAGAGAGATAGAGGAAGAGGAAGTAGAGGAAGAAAAGTAGAAGGGAAGGAGGAGGAGAGAGGTAGAGGAAGAGGAAGTAGAGGGAGAGAGGTAGAAGAAGAAGAAGACAAGGTAGAGGGAGAGGGAGGAAAGAAGTAGTAGAGGAAGAAGAAGAAGAAGAGTAGAAGGAGAAAAGAAGAGAAGAGGAAGAGAAAGAGAGAGAAGAAGAAGAAGACAAGGTAGAGGGAGAGGGAGGAAAGAAGTAGTAGAGGAAGAAGAAGAAGAAGAGTAGAAGGAGAAAAGAAGAGAATAGGAAGAGAAAGAGAGGGAAGGAGTAGAAGGAGAAAAGAAGAGAATAGGAAGAGAAAGAGAGGGAAGGAGTAGAAGGAGAAAAGAAGTGGGAGAGGGAAGGAGCGGAAGGAGAAAAGAAGTGGGAGAGAGAGAGAGAGAGTAGGAGAATAAGTGGAGAAGAAGAGAGGGAGATTAAGTGAAAAGAAGAAGAAGAGAGAGAGGGAGAAAGAAAGAAGTGAGAGCTGGTAACTGGAAGGAGCCACGCCCCAAACCACCCTCTCGACGAAGGACCCCCATCCAGCGGTCTTTTTTTATCAAACCTGTCAAACCGAGACCCATCAAGGTCCGGACTGCCCAAACTCCGCGAGACGTATGGCTCCGAAGAAGAAAGTCATGGGAAGCGTAGGTGCCCAAGCCACCGCCAATGCTAGAGGGGTGAGCAGAACGACCAACGCAACACACACGGATCAAGCCTAGGTTCTAAGCGTTAAAAATTTTTAATTTAGGAATTATTTCTCATGGAAGGGATGGAAGGATTGATGTCGTGCATAGGGTTTTTGCTTACTCTAAGAACTAAGTTGCATGTGTGAACGGAGGAGTTTGGAATTCACATAAAATGATAAGGTTATCGCCTTACCTAACATAAAATGATAGCTTTTAATCACATGAAATGATAGGGTTTACTTACATAAAATGATAGCTTCTTAACCAGTTCAGTGCATGAATAGTTATTTGGAATTCACGTTTCGCAATCATAGTTAAAAGAAACACATGAAATGTTATTTTCTGTTCATGAGATGCACTTGCATCGTTAGACAAAACCCTAGAATTTCATAGACGCAAGTCACATGTGTTCCGGTGCACTAGAAATAAGCATTCGTTGCCAGGAATATAAAAGTCGTTTAGGAGGTATAACTATACTAAACGCACAATGTGCATGATGGTAAAGGTTGATTGGGAAATCCTGCATAGAACCGCACTAAGAAAATTGGAAGGATCGCATGCATCTAGATTTCATCTTGAAAGTCAAAATGAAAAATCACGTGTTGCTATGTGTGTTAACTGAGCTTGGTTGGAATTAGAGATTAAAAGACCATTGGTTGGGCTACGAATAAGGCATGTCTGTTGCCTTGACTGACCGTGTTCGTTGCCAGGAATATAAAAGTCGTTTAGGAGGTACAACTATACTAAACGCACAATGTGCATGATGGTTAAGGTTGATTGGGAAATCCTGCATAGAACCGCACTAAGAAAATTGGAAGGATCGCATGCATCTAGATTTCATCTTGAAAGTCTAAATGAAAAATCATGTGTTGCCATGTGTGTTAACTGAGCTTGGTTGGAATTAGAGATTAGAAGACCCTTGGTTGGGCTGCAAATAAGGCATGTCCATTGCCTTGACTGACTAGCTAATGCTTGAGTTAGGGACTAAGATACCCTAAGGTAAAACCCAAGGGAAAAGGGAAAATATAAGTCAACTTACCAAGACCATTTTCTTGTGCATCCTATTCAAAATTATTGGGATCTCGCCAAGTTGTGAAAAGACCCACGATCGGGTGTTGGGGAGCATTTGGGAACAAGGGAGTCACACCTTAGCAGTTGGTCACACAAATGACCTCCGAAAATGTTCGTGCTTATACTTAGATACATTATTTGATCTCTTTGCTCAAGGAACCAATTCAAGGAAAACAGTTAATGCTTCACGTTGAAACCCTGGAGGGAGAGGCAGGAACAGTTACCTCTGGCTGTCTGCCAGGCCCTATCCAAGGGGGTTGTTAGCCGCGCCGGGTTTATGGACCTAACCCACCACAAGAGGTCTCCGTGTGTATTGCTTGGAGTGGAAGGACGCTTGGGTGCTAAGGGAGGCTTTGGCTATAAATCCCTTGCCTCTGAATCCCGCGCAAGAGGCGGACGTGACTCGGGATGGGATCTCATGGCCCGTGTACTAGTCTACAGGTGGAACTTGGAGCAGCGATCGTGTAGATTGCTAGATGGTCTTCGGGCATGATATTGAATGTAATCTGGGATTATGATAAATAAAGAACAGATACTTGAGAAAGAGAAACTTGCTTGACATTGTTTTTGTGTCAGTCCCTAAGTTACATGAAGGAACCCGTGATTAATTTGTTTAATTAAGGAAGCTGATTTTGCATGTCAAAACATAATGTGTTAGGTAATTAGACAACTAAAAAAAACTGAGGAAAGTGCGGTGGATGTGACTTAGGTCCATCCTACGGAAGGGTGGTCCCAGTTAGCTGGGAACTTTTCTCAAATGATGAGATGATAAGACAATGAAGACCCAGTGTCAGAAGATGTAGAATTTTTGGTTTATTCTGTTTACGGGGAAAGGAATGGGACTATGCCATATGGCAGAGAGGTTAAGCTTTGCCTCTCTCTCGTTTCCCATTCTCCATAAACCAAGTGCAACATGAATCCACATCGACTCCGTTGTTCCTACACCAAGTGGTACAACTAGAGCTCAATGCTAGCTCCTTCCTAGAGACTTTGCTGATAGGAAAAGGACCCTGACCTCAAGTTGATCCTAAGTGGGAACGGCTGGACACTTCCACTCGGGTAGACTCGGGAAGACCTAGATTGCAATCCCTATGTCATTCCCTGTGAGTGCCAGGCAGAGCCTTCTAGACCCTCCTTCCGATGGGCTACTAAGACGTGTCCCGCAAGTGGACAAACGGGCACAGCACAGATCTAGTCATGTAGAAATATGTTTTTCTAGACTTCTAAACTACTTCTAAGTGCTACAACTAGTTTTCAATTCAACACTACTATCCCTCCTCTCCCAAACTCTTAGGGATGGAAAGTAGTGGGGCAAGTAAAGAGTGCATAGAATGTATAACATACAATAACAATACATAATGAATGTTTGATGAGAGAAGTGTATATGAAAAGAATAATATGAGCCCTTGGCCTCCACATCTCAAAGACTGGGGGAATTGAGTTGATGGTGGAGTTGATGACTTTTGAAGTAGATCTAAGAATGTGTTATACTCAATATGGATCCTAAACATAGTAGGAGTAGTCATCTATGATTTGAGAATGATGTTGTGCAATTCTATGGCTATCTAGATAATACAAATACAACTATGATGGCTAGTTGCTAGCATGGCAAACTAAGGAAGACCATGGGACGTAGTAGTCACACGATTACAAAGGTGAAAACACAATAGTTTAGGTCTAAGTGGGGAGTAAAACCAATATGAAACACTAGCAATAGATCCTGAAAAACATCAAGTTTGATGTCAATTAGTAGGACATAAGTTGTCAAGTGTAGATGGCTGACTGCTATTGATGTAGGTTCAATTGAAAATGTAGTTGATGAGGAAGTAGTGATGAAAATGGGACAATGACCAAGATGATGGTATGAAAAGGCTAGAATGTAGTGATGGAGAGGGAAACCCATGACATGTCCTTTTATAGGCCACTTTGAGCTATTTGTCCTTTCATCCAACAATCTTTAATACATTTGACAAGTGCACATTTTGGAAAGACCATAATGTCTAGGGATGTCATCTCTGCTTGTTACATCTTTCATTATGGCTACGTGTAAATGGATTGAGTATTCAGATGATGTCATTGTGCTACAAGTTATCATACAACATGGTCCTCTCAACAACATAAAACATGCAACCCAAGGTCAGAGCAAATGTGTAAGACAAGATAGTGCCCATGCATTAACATGGACTAGGTATCCTAAATCATAGTTTACTTTCTTTCTCTCTCTTCTCTCTATGTTTATGTCTTCCTTTCATTCCACTCATAAACTTTCACATTTGTTGCACTTCAATAGTAACCTTTGAAATAGAGATCCTTACCTTGCACATAAGAAAAACATAGACCATTTTATAACTTTAGCTTTGCTACTTCACTTGAAGTCGTTGTAACTCTAGAATAGTTTTCATGAATATGAATACATTTGAAAAGATTGGCAATGCAAGAACAATAAGGACAAATCTTAGTTTTAAAAGCAACAATTAAATGATCTTAGGATATTCATCTAAGAAGTCACATGTTTAGACATGGAGCTCTAACACATGGGATACCTCATATGGTTGGTGAACATGCATGGATTTAATGTTTAGAGAGAGCTGCTTCTCAAGGTGAACATCAAAGCGAAAAGGAGAGAAAGAAGAAAGAAGTATAAAGAGATGTCTAAACCAAGAAAAGATGCATGCTTTAATTGCAACTAAATACTCTCCATGCATTGGATCACTTCATGCATCACTATAGTTGAAATGCATCAGCAATCTAGTCACAACTCTAGAGGGGCATCAATCTCATCTAGATTCTTGTATTGCTTAGACCATGGTAACTACAAATATAATTTCTTTGCTTGTTTTCAAATCAAGAATTTTATTAAAAAAGGAAGAACAGCTTTGCTACCACAATACTTCCCATAATTGCAAGTTCTTTCCATATCCAGGGTGACTTATCATGTCATGGTAGTACTTGGCTATAGCCTCCAATAAGAAAAGCCATGTTTCACACATATTCAATTTTTACATAGTCCAAAAGATAATTCACACATCCATCTTAAGCAAGTCTATTTTTGGAGCGACATAACATTGTGAAATCAAGCTTATCCACGTTTTTGCAGTGCGTAGGGTTGAAGGTTACCACACGAGTTTGGTAAGAAAACTGAATAAGATAGATGGAGATGTGACTTCAAGAGATAAGTAGATTACAATGACTGTTTAAAGGTTCAAGAGGTACTTCACAGTCAATCACAAGGGTTTGAGAGAGAAGAATGTATGGGGGTTTAAGAGCTTAGACTCCGGAGATGGTAGAGATAAGAGAAGGGTTGAAGGTTTCAAGCCAAGTTCTTGAAGAAGTTAATAGAGATTCCAACTCATGTTCTTAGCAAATATCACAAGAGTATTATCTCATAAGTTCTAACTCAAATCAAGCTTGTTTTCTTGACTATAAGTGCAATCACAAATTATAAAATCAAGTACAATATGCTGTCATGTATCATACACAACTTTGCATCCCATCATTCATACATAATGCCATAGAATGAATCAACTTTGCATGATTGCATTGAATGTAGACTATTAGGGACAAAAGCTTATGAGTCAATTACAAGGTTTGTAGGGTAAAGAGACTTGCTTCAAGAGAGCTTCAAATTGAGTTCCTGATAAGGATAAGATACCACAGCCAAGAAATAAGATAAAAAGCTTCTTAATTCAACTCAAATAATCTATGAATGATCTATAAACATTGCCCTGCCATAGGGGCACATAATACTCGCATATTTTGACAAGATGTCCTCTGTAGAGTAAGAAATTAATTAAAAGAGCACAGCTGTAGCTAATTCTCTGAATATGGATGAAGATATCAGCCTCAAATCAGCCCAAATAACTTTCAAAATTCGCCTTTAATGATAGCATAAACTTAGCCTAACATGGTGTCGGTGCGTTTGGAATTGAAAGTCTACCATGGGGGTAAGAGACAGCAGGGTGAAGGGAGATTCAAGGAGAGGGGTGGGCGGAAGAGAAGGGGTTCGAAGAAATACGAGACGTAGAAGAATACTCACAAAAAGAAATTAAAAATGTAGAAGAATACTAACAGAGAGATGAAGCCTATTAGTTTATTTCTGCATTATGAGAAGATAAAACTCAAAAACGTGTATAAAATAATACCTTTCTCTATGCTGCTCACATCACCAATCTAATGCTTCTATTGGCTCTGAAAGGGGGGTAAAATACTAGTACACCTGCCAGAATTGTGCCAGATCACTCCCTCTTCATCTCCCACTTTGGAGTGTTATTCATTGCCTGAAAACAACGATCACACGTCGCACGATTTTGCCAATCTCTCTTTTTACATAAAATCCACGATTTTGCCAATCTCTCTTTTTACATAAAATCCTCTCAAATTAGCTGAAAGCTAAATGATTTCTTTTACATGTTATCCTCATCTAGAAGTTGTCTACAATTTTATGGATTTTTACAAGAATTGGCTAAAACTTGTCCAAATATCTAATATTGTTTTGAACCATGGACACTAACACTAATGCCTAAAGTGGCATTGGCTCTCTAGATCTATAAGGAAGCCACACTCTAGAGTTTTTCGCACAATATGCGCATAGCGGCATGACATCCACCCCCTCCTAACCTACACATCCTTTGGAATGTGCCAAATTCTTATGGATCTGCAGTGTCAGAAGAAGTATCTATTGCCATGTCAATGTCTTCATCTCTTCTTTTTCCTCTATGTCTTCATGCTCTTGAATTATACCCAAGTATTCTAACTCATATGTTGAACTTTCTCTTCGTTTGAAGAGCTTGATTCTTTTTCCAACTAGGGGTATCTTCATGCCTATCCCATCCAATTCAGCCAATGAATATGTGACATTGTCATGAATGACCTTTACCACATACGAGCCAAACTGATGCTTTACTATCTTCCTAGAAGCACTGTATTGTGATTATCTAGGCTGTTGTCATAGACAAGAATCCAATCATTTTCTTGGATAGCTCTTGGCTGAAGTTGATGTTGCCTATCAAGTCTTCTTTTGTTTTTTAGTCTTGCCATTTTTAACTTCTTGATAGCTGCTTGGACATCTTCAGGCCTTCTTTCTAGCTGCCATGTGCGCAAAGTCAGCAACTCTTCTCTACTGATGCCTTTCTTCCAAGGTAGAAGACTCCATGTGAGAATAGATTCTTCAATTGGCATAATTGGTTATTATCCATGCATAAGTTTAGCTAACATATAGACAGTCACTATACTGTGAGTATTCCGGTCAGCCCATAATGCAAAAGATAGCATTTTAGGCCATTCTTTGATCTTCCCTCTACAAGACTTTACTAGAGCTTTGAGAATAGGCTAGTGCCCTCTCTCACTTTTCCCATTGCCTTCAGGGTTATATGCTGACGTTAAAGCCAACTTAATACCCAATTGAGCAAAGAAGTTGCATGCCTCATCGGCATCCAATTCTCCTCTATCTGCGGTTACCTTGCCAACAGAGCCATATCTGCAAAATACTTCTTCAAGCAAAAAGCAACATACAACTTGAGCGGTCTTGGTTGTTAAAGCTTTACCTTCAACTTGATTGGTTAGATCTTCTCTTGCAAGCACTAGATACCACATATTCCATATCCCTATACGCATGGTTACAAGTTCAATAACCCATCTATAATGTATAGATAAGGGATACGTCAGATGTAACCCATCTCGATGCTTAACCATAGATTACATTTGACACACATAACTGTTGAACAGTGTGCGAGGGAGACGAGGAACGAAGGAAGAGAGAGGACAAGAGAGACACGAGACACCAGAAGTGGAACCCCAAAAGTGTGTCAACTGAGCACACATGATAGGAATATATAGAGGGGACCTGGGGCGCTATATATAGACAGACTATAGCAGAGAGCCTCCTCTTCCTGCTGACCGCTCCCACACTTGAGGAGCTTTTGGAATTGCATCCTCCTCTTCCTGCTGACCGCTCCCACACTTGAGGAGCTTTTGGAATCGCATCCTCCTCTTCTTGCTGAAAAAGATGTGGAAGCTGGCATAGGAAAGGAGATTTCTAGTCCTATTGCATCGCCAAAAAATCTATCAGCTCCAAGCAGGCCCTTGCTGCCTGGGTATGCAGGACGGAGAATAATTGTTCGTGCAAATCATTTGAAGGTAACCTTTCACCCCGGTGACAACATCTACCAGTATGATGTTGAGATTACACCAAAAATTCCTTGAAAGAGCATTGCACGGATACTTGAAAGGCAGCTCATAGATGTGTATCAGTTGGAGTTCAATGGAAAGCTCCCTGTGTATGATGGAAGCAAGAGTATGTACACCCATGGGCCTCTACCATTTGAGCAGCAGGATTTCTCTGTCATCATGTCTGAAGAGAAAGGAGTGTCCGGTCGAGAACGGAGGTTTACCTTTGCTATTCGCCATGTCTCTACTCTAAACAGGAATAATCTACAAGACTTTCTTGCAGGGAAGCAGGTACCTACTCCTTAAGCATCTTCAGGTATTAGATGTTCTTTTGAGAGAGCACCCTGCTCTACATTTCATTCCTGTTAGCAGGTCATTTTTCAAGAGTGACCTAGGGATTATGGCCCTGGAAGGAGGACTTGTTGCAATAAATGGATTTTATCAAAGCCTTCGGCCTACAAAGGAAGGTTTGCAGCTTAACGTTGACTTGTCAACAACATCTTTTCATGCTAGCATCCCAGTTATTCATTTTCTGCATGAACAATTTAGGAATTTCAACCCCACTGTACGACTATTAGATTTGATGCGTCTAAAGGTTAGGAAAACTTTGGCCCGATTGAAGGTACAAGTGATTCACAGGCAAACACCATGTAGGTACTGTCAAGATTATGGGAGAGAAGGAAGGAGTCTCACTTGTAGCTTTCTTGCTTGCACAATGGGGGAATACACACAAAGGTGGAGGCTGAAAACAGTTTTGCTCTTCTTAGTTGTGTAGGCCAAAAAGAACTCTCATACAAAGAAATAGAAGAACCCTATATATGGGTCTCAAACCAAACTCAAATAACTAAGGTGGCATACTAGCTGAGCCACGAACTAGAGTAGATAAGGATAGCTGTCATCTAGCTATTATTCATGGGCGGTGTACCAACCACATCTGCAACTGACAATGCAGTGACATAAATGCACAACGGTCACCCTAGCATATCATGAGTGGAGCTCGATCTCTCAACACTCCCCCTCGAGCTCAATCCCAATTCCTGCACACCAAGCAGGTCTCTGAACTTGCGCAGCTTCTCTGCGCCCAATGCCTTCATGAATATGTCAGCTACCTGATCCTCTCTGCTGACATAAACTAGATCAATAAGACCTAGTAAAACCCTCTCCCGCACATAGTGATAATGCATCTCAATGTGCTTTGTTCTAGCATGATAGATTGGGTTATTTGCCAAGTGTATACTACTCATGTTGTCACAATAAATGACAATTGGCCCATTTATAGACTGATGCATATCATAAAGTAGCTTATGCAACCAAGCTACCTCACATGCAGCCATTGCTGCACCCCTGTACTCAGCCTCTGTGCTCGACAAGGCAACTGTAGGCTGTTTTTTGCTGCTCCAAGTGACTGCAGCACTCCCAAAAGAGAACACATACCCACTGGTAGATCGTATATTAGAAATACTACCAGCCTAATGAGCATCAGTGTATCCATGCAATTGTATCTGAACCCCATAGCCCATACTGCAATGTGGACTTCACATACCTGAGTATGCGTTTAGCCGCATCTAAATGCGGTTTCCTTGGAGCTTGCATAAACTGACTTACCAATCCAACAGCATAGCTCAAATCTCGTTTGGTAATAGTCATATAAATCAAACTTCCTACTATGCGTCTGTACATAGTAGGGTCTTCCAAAAGCTCACCTGCATCTGCGCTCAGCTTCACATTCTGCTCCAAAGGAACTGAAATAGGCTTACAGGCTGTCATCCCATATTTGGACAGCATGTCCAATCCATACTGCCTCTGCAAGAGCTGTATCCCACTTGGTGATCTAATCACCTCAATGCCCAAGAAATAACGCAGCTCTCCCAAATCCTTCATCTCAAACTTCTGCTTCAATAGCATTTTCACATGAAGGATATCTTCATCACTGTCACCTGTGATAATCAAATCATCAACATAAATGACAAGTAGCATAATACCTTTCTCTGTTTTTCTCACATAAAGTGAGAAATCTGCCTTGGAAATCTGAAAGCCAATAGTGACAAGATACTGTCCTATCTTGTTAGACCATGGTCTAGGTGCTTGCTTCAAGCCATACAATGCTTTCTTCAAGCTGCAAACAAACTCAGGATGAACAGTATGCACATAACCTGGTGGCTGCTCCATATATACCTCTTCTTGCAAATCACCATGCAAGAAGGCATTCTTTACATCCATTTGATGTAAAGACCATTCCTTTGATGCAGCCATAGCAATGACTGCTCTTACGGTTGCCATCCTTGCAACCAGACTGAATGTTTCTTCATAATCAATGCCATATGTTTGTGCATACCCCTTGACTACTAATCTTGCCTTGTATCTGTTCACAGAACCATCTACTTTGTGCTTCACCTTATAAACCCACTTACAGCCAATTGCATTCTTACCTTTAGGCAAAGGTACCAATTCCCATGTAGCATTTGCTTCCAAGGCATCCATTTCTTCATCCATGGCTTTCTCCCATTTTTCTTTTCCCATGGCTTGCTCAAAAGAAGTGGGTTCTAGTTCCTGTATCACTTTGACCATATATGCATAGTGAATTGTTGTAAATCCATCATATTTTAGCCTATCCATAGGATACCTAGCTCTGGTAGACGTACGCAAAGTAGGTTCACTCCCAGGTGCTCTCAAAACATCCCTGGTCTTCCTTACTCCAAGTATAACAATAGAAGGAATACCCAACTCATCATCAATGCTCTGTTCTGAGCCACTGGATTCACCATCCACATAAGAGTGACCTGCATTCACATCAAACATGGGCTGATCTACCTTCTCTTTTCCTTTTCGTGATACCTGAATACCACTATCTGCATTGCTTTGAGAAGATTCTCCTGATCTCAATTTGCCTGTCCATGGCGAAGAATGTGAACCACTGCTAGAGGACGCTCCAGGTCCACTAATATTTTGTGACTGTTGCTGTGAATTCTGTGCAGCATTACCATTTTGTGCATCTACATCATCAATCACATTTATTGGTTTATACCAGCTACTCATCTCATCAAAAACAACATCTCTACTCACTGTAAACTTAAGAGTAGAAGGGTTATAGCATCTATACCCTTTTTGCTACAGAGAGTAACCAATAAAGATGCACTTCTCGGCTTTTGGATCCAACTTGGATCTCAACTCATGTGGCACATGTACATAGGCAATGCAACAAAAAATTTTCAAATGAGAAATATATGGTTTCCTACCAGTATACCTCTCCTCTGGAGTCATCCCATGTATTGCTGCAGTGGGAGTCTTGTTCATTATATAGATTGCTGTAGCAACTGCTTCAGCCCAATAAAAATCTGGCAGGTCTTTTTCATTGAGCATGGCACGAGATACCTCTCCAATATGCATGTTTTTCCTTTCTGCAATTCCATTTTGCTGTGGGATATGACTACATGAATATTGCTGCTTTATGCCATGCTCCTGCAAGAACCTTGCATACTCATTTGAGAGGTACTCTCCCCCTCCATCTGACCTTAGGCATTTTATTTGCAGGCCTGTTTCTTTTTCAACCATAGCTTTAAGAGTTTTGAAATGCCCAAAAACTTCACTTTTCTTTTTCATAAAATACACCCAAACTTTTCTGCTATAGTCATCAATAAAAGTGAAAAAATAATGACAGCCTCCAAGAGATGCAGCTTTAGTAGTCCACACATCAGAGTGGATTAATTCCAATGGCTTCTTACTCTCTTGAACATGTCTAGGAAATGGTTTCCTTGCCTGTTTTCCAAACTGACAGGCTTCACATACCTTATGCATTTCTGCAACCTTGAGTCTAGGCAATCCTACAACAATATTTTGGGCCTGCATTGATTTAAGTCACTGTACATTAACATGACCAATGCGTTTATGCCAGATATTAATATCTGCAACTACACCGGTCCCATGTGCAAACATTGCTGCACTCAATTTAGACATGTCTACATCCAACGTAAACATTCTGCCCTTCTTCTTTCTTTTTGCTATCAAGCGACCTTTATTTTTCATATCCTCAACAAAGCATCCATGAGGATTAAATCTGACCTGCAAGCGCTGCTCAACCATTTGACCAACAGAAACCAGATTCTTGGTGATATTCGGGATATGAAATACATCGGACATGTATTTCTTTTTCCCATCCTGCATAGACAATGAAATTTTTCCAATCTGCACAATAGGATGTGCAGTATCATCACCAATCTTCACAAATCATGGTTTTTCCATTTTTCTTGCATCCTCCATCCATTCTGCATGACCTGTCATGTGGTTTGATGCACCTGAGTCAACATACCATACATCGTTGTTTTCTTCTGCACTTATCACAGAATTGTTTATGTGCTGCACCATAAACAAATATTCATTTCTGTCATCACCCTATCTACTAGAAGATGCATAATTTCCTTGTTGCAGTTTTCCATTCATGATGTCATTCTGCTTTTTATAGTAGTCTTTAGCCATATGACCCATTTTACCACAGTAGTAGCATTCAACATTGTTGTTTGCATTTTTCCCTCTTTGCCATCCACCACGACCTCTTTGGCTCCCCCTGCCTCTAGAGTTACCACGTCCTCCTCCATAGGACTGGTTTTCTTGAGTTTGCTGCATATTTTGATTTCTACCACAGCCTCCAGATCGGCCTCCTCTACCTCTGCCTCTACCTCTTCCAGCATTTGAGTAGAAGACAGCTTCTTTTGAAGTTCCTCCTGAAGAAGATGCACCACCATTTCTCTGCTCCTCAGAAATTAGAAGAGCAATCAACTCCTCAAAATCAGGAAATCTTTCACGGATGGAAATGGATGTTCGAAACTGTGCATAATCCTTTCCTAGACCATTCAAGGTCACAGAAACTAAATCATCATCTTCCACTGGCGACCCAATGGAAGCAAGTGCATCTGCAATCTTCTTCACCTTCATGTGGTAGTCATTGATGCTCATATTTTCTCTTTGAACATTATGCAACTCTTACTTGAGCTGCATTTTCCTGGCTTGAGTATTTGTGCTATACATTTTTGACAAAGTATCCCATGCCTCCTTTGGCGTACTTGCATCCTGAATATGCACAATCATAGAGTCTGAAATATTGATAGACAGCCACTACATAACTTTCCTGGCTCTCTCATGCCATGCTTTAAATGCCTGCATTTGCTGTTGATTGGGAACATCAGGAAGATTTGGTTCTTCTTCATTTCCTGCAACAAATTTCCAACATCCTTTTCCCATAAGGAAATTCGTCATTCTAAACTTCCATGCTTGGAAGTTGTTCTTGTCAAGCTTTTCAGTGACAATCTGTGAGAGAGAATCAGACGCCATTACAGAACACTGCAAAAAGTTCTGTCACTGCAAAGAACACAGCTTCAGCCTCACAAGGGCTAATCTGCAAAACTGACGAAAGTGGTATTTGACCACATAGTCACTTCCTAGTGACGATTTTGCATCAACAGGCAATAAGGATGATTATGTAACTCCCAATGTCTCTACACACAAGCATACAATGCAATTTCTACAGTAACTTTTCACCGACCTGTAGAATAGTGGTCGCACAGCATAAAACTGGGCCTTTTCCTGAGTGCGTGCAGAAAACTTCCGCCTCCAAAAACAAGCCCCGAAATGGCCTCAAATCAAAAAAACAGGATCGCCAAGGGCTAAAGCCCTTGCCCGCAGCATATACTGCCCTGTTGCTTCACCGCGAAGGGCATCTCAACCTGAGACAATGCACTCTTGCAATTTCCGGCTGTGCTACCTGCAGAGATCTGCTCCCAAAACAGAAAATGAAAGCAACACTGCTCCTCTTACCAGAACACCGCGAGCTTGGCTTGCTTTTTTGAGCTCCTTACCACGAATAAGGCTCTGATACCATGTCAAGGTTATGGGAGAGAAGGAAGGAGTCTCACTTGTAGCTTTCTTGCTTGCACAATGGGGGAATACACACAAAGATGGAGGCTGAAAACAGTTTTCCTCTTCTTAGTTGTGTAGGCCAAAAAGAACTCTCATATAAAGAAATAGAAGAACCCTATATATGGGTCTCAAACCAAACTCAAATAACTAAGGTGGCATACTAGCAAAGCCACGAACTAGAGTAGATAAGGATAGCTGTCATCTAGCTATTATTCATGGGCGATGTACCAACCGCATCTGCAACTGACAAGTCGGTGACATAAATACACAAAGGTCACCCTAGCATATCACGAGTGGAGCTCGATCTCTCAACAGTTATAGGATATCTGGACTCTCTTCCTCCCCGACAAAGGATCTCAAGTTCCCCTTGGAAGGGGGAAAGGAAATGTCTGTGGTGGATTATTTCAAGGTTACATACAATTATGCTATTGAGTTCCCTGAACTACCGTGCTTACAGGTTCAAGCAAACAAGCTGAGTTTCCTTCCAATGGAAGTATGTGTTATTTGCGATGGACAAAAGTATGGTGGTAAGCTTAATGACAAGTAGACCACTAACTTGAGGAAATTGGTTTGTGTTCTGTCGAGAGACTCTATATTCTAGTTGATGATACATTGTTTCGTTTATATTCTTTCCAGCTGATGAGGGTCTACATTCCAGCTAATGACACATTATTTCATTTATATTCTTTCCAACTGATGAGCGTTTATATTCCAGCTGATGACAAATTGTTTTATTTATATTCTGTTCATGGGGCCCCACAAGTGTTTTGTTGTCTATAGAGCGGTGTCGCGAACCGTCTCTATAGACCTTGTGTTGTTCTAATGTCACTGTAATGTTTTTCTTTAAGTTTTGATGTGACACTATAGAGCGGCGTCGCGAACCGTCTCTATAGACCTTGTGTTGTTCTAATGTCACTGCAACGTTTTTCTTTAAGTTTTGATGTGACAGATATACTGCTTACATCCCAAGTTTCAGTTGAAGGAATTTCTTGGAGATTTTATCTTTTGCAGTGATGTCGTTATCCTTATTTTACATGTTGTATATTTAGGAGTGATAAAGCTCTTTTGATGCCTCTGAATAGACTGTTGTAATTCAGAAGTGATGAAGCTCCTGAGTGATGTAGCTCCTTGCTCCTTTGATGCCTATGAATAGGCTCTTGTAAGTTCAACTTTGTAATTTTATATTTTGAATATTAATAAACGGTAGGCCTATATAGAGCTGTGGGTTTTTCCCTTGAGCCCCCAAGGGTTTTTTCATCCATAGTAAGGGACCTTTATTTGAGCGGGGGTTGTTAGCTATATATAGTCTGTCTATATATAGCGTCCCAGGTCCCCTCTATATATTCCTATCATGTGTGCTCAGTTGACACACTTTTGGGGTTCCACATCCAGTGTCTCGTGTCTCTCTTGTCCTCTCTCTTCCTTCGTTCCTCGTCTCCCTCGCACACAGTTCAACAATAACATGTTTCAAAAAAATGCTCTATGTCTCGATACATGTTCTGCCACCAATATTTTTCTTTAACTTTACCAAAGATTCCCCATATGCCTCTATGGCCTGCCCATAAGCTTTCGTGAAATTCCTTTATTACCTGTTGTCGCAATCTTTTGTTACCTAAAACATGAATAGGTGCTCCTTTCTTCTTCTTTGTATGCTTCCATAGATGCCCTTTTTTAAGGAAAAAGCCATAAGCTTTCCTCTTAATATGCTTGAACTCCTTATCAGTCCAAGTCTCTTTCTTCTTCATTATGCTCAAATATTGGCCGATCTTCTTCATAATCTTCTTCAAGGAAATGAATTATAACTTGAGCAATGCAATGAGCATGCTGGCTTCTAGTTGACCACCTCTTTGACATTTGTTGTTGTTTGTTGATTTACAGCACTGCCTTTTCCTATTCTTGATATACTTAATGATGTATCATTAAAAAGATTAGATATAACTACTATTTTCAGCTTTGGATCAGTATATGCAACAACTAAAATTGTATTTTTAGCAGCCATAGAATGAACCTCTTCAAGTATAGATTTTTCAGCTTCATCTTCTTCCATCAGCTCTTCTTCATTGTCATATCTTGCACGTGACAACATATCAAAAACTGGATTTTCCTTTCTTGCAATATGGTTTAATTCGGGGTTGAGAGATTTAATGTATGCAATCCATCTTAGCATAGCTATGTTGAGTATAGAACAGTTGGTAATCATGCCCAAGACTGGAAGACAATCAGTTTATACCACTACACTAGCACCTATAAAGTATTCACGATTACACTTTAATTCTGTTACAACTCACCACAATTCCCTTTTTACTTGAGCATACCTTCTATGACGTTCATTGAGAACCTTTCCTCCAAAAAAAATTGTGTAGCTGTTATCTTCAAGATCTTCTTGGCCAATAACCCATCCTATTCCAATGGGACTTGTATCCATAGTAAGGATGGTGGATTGACCATTTGAATAATCAACCCTTTTGAGGGGGCTGAAATTAACAGCTTCTTTAATTTTTGCATAGTGAGAGTATGCTCTTTACCCCAAGAGAATCTTTGGCCTTTTCTTAATAGTTGATAAAGATTTTTGGCTACATGAGCAAAATGTGGTATCCATATGAGATAGAATACACATGCGCCAAGAAATATTCTCACCTCTAAAATATTTGTGCATTTTTCTTGCATTTTTGCTTATGGCATCTATCTTGATTGGTGAAGGATTATGTCCGTAGGGGCCACACCGACCATTAGGACTTCTTCTACTCCAAAAATTGACTTAGATGTACCTCTTCTAGCCTTGTCACAATCATGAATATGGTTGTCTACAAATGTCCTGCAGCCATCTTCATCAAGCTCGTCATTCTTTTCATTGACTTCACATCCCTTGATAGGTACATCATCAAGAAATGGAAGAGTAAGTTATTGTATAAAGTCCCTTAAGACTTTGTGCATGGCATTCATCATATGGGCTACGGAGTTTGTTGCACTTTGTGGTAGAGTGCACATGAGGACCAATCCAAGATGTGTGTTCATTGTGGTAATGTCTCAGCTTTCTAATGAAAGCTGAAACTGGTCATATCCTAAATATAGGTCACCCATAGAATAAATTGCTCTACTTGCAAAAGATTCAGCAAACTCATCACCAATTGGACCCGAACCAACATTTCGGATTGTGACATGATTAACATGCTGTAGATCTTGAATGAATCATAAGGATCCATTTTAATTGGGCACAGTAAACCATTGATTTGAGTAAGGTGTTAAAGAAGGTTCTAAAATCTTCATTTTGATATTTTCATTTAGAAGATCCAATAATTTGGGCAAATGTGTCCTTGGAACGAGAATGGGCTTAAGGTTCCAAGGCACATGTGGGAACGTAAAAATGACCATAGGAGCCACAATATTTGGATCCACATAGCCTACTTCACTTGGATAAAATGCAAAATCTTTTCCATGTTTCATTAGCATTTGCATAAAAGAGTATTTTTCAACCGCCCGGCAAAATGAAAGAATTATCACCTATTTTGAGCTCTTTTATACTTTCAGATGTGAACTTGTGACCAATGTTGAAAGGATCACGAAGACTTGCCTAATTTGCTTCCCTATCAGCCAACCCTTCACTTTCAGCCAACCCAAATTAAAAATTTTGACAGATATATTAAACTCTATGAAGTTAAGCATTGGCTCAAAGAATGTATAGTTAAGTTGATCCATACCAATTGAAATATGTACATATATGTTTAAGGATTGTGATGGTATGAGACATACCAAAAGCACGCATATCATAAAAGTTGCATTTGAGGATTATGTAACAAGGATTCTAGGCAAAATTTGGATGTCAAAAATCACTCATAGTATTGACATGGTAGAGTGTTGAGTCACAACAAGCGAAATGTCTTCCAAGTAAAATTTAACTCTATTCGTTGACTATTTTCTTTGGGATAGATGAGCTAACATTCCTTCCCAATCGAAGGTACCTTGTCATATGACAGACTTTATGCCTAGTTTTTAAGTATTGTAAATGAAGGATGGTCAAGGATGAATGGTTATGCCGTGATCAAGATACACATGAAAGTATAGCTATGGATGTTACTACCATCTGTGAAGGCCATGAGTCCGAAGTATTACAAATGGAGGATGATTGGCCCTTGAGTATACTGCGCTAGGAAATCACAATATTAATGGAGAATCCACATGATAGCTTCTATTTTAAATTAGATGATAGGAAGATTCAAAGCCGATTTGAGGGTACTATTGCCAAAGAAAAGTGCATGGCTCCACATATTTTAGAAATTGTAGAGTCTCCTTAAAATTTCAACTCCATAACTTGTAATATCCAATACTTGTAAACTTTTGGATTTCTTTGGCTAATTAAATATTATTTATTTGCAAAATCATACACTTAAAATATTTAATTTTTTTATTTTTAAATTTTTATATTTACATAATTATATTTGAAACTATTCAAACATGTGTATGTGTATATACTTTAAATTTTGAGACAAGATGCATGCTTTCAACTACACACCAAGGAAGAGAAACATCTACCCTAACCTTCATTATTCTAAACATATATACACATTTTTAAAATCAAGATAAGACACATACATCCAAGCATCCACCTAGGGATGGGAAGAAGGTACCTCCCTTTTCATGTTAATCGAACGAGTACATGTATACTCTTGCAATTTTCAATGAAATTTTTGAATATATATAATACCCTTTTATTAACATCTAATATACACGAGCACACCTATGTTGAGATGACAAGCTCAACACATGTGGACATTAATGATGGACCGCCTGGTTAGATGGGTCCATATGTCTATACTTAGCACGTCGGTAGTCATTATGAATCTCACATGGCCAATGACTCATTACTTATTATATTCAGGTTGTTACACCTATTTAAGCTGGAATAGTTATAGCGCTAGTCGACTAGCGTAGTCGGTTATGCATTGTTTGACTTAATAGGCCACTTTCCTTTATATTGTATCTTATCTATACTTTGTGTACATTGTAAAGTGTGTGGAAGAAGAAGAAGAAACTAGCAAGAAAACGTTTTGGCTCCATCTCTCTTCTTGTCTCTTGAGTGAGCTTCTCCTTCTACATTCTGTGTGTGTTCGGTGCAGCATCTTGAGCAAGTCCCCCCACCACATGATTCGTGAGATGGTATCAGAGCTGCACCACTGATTGAGGCTAGTTTTGAAGGCTAAAGCGAAGGAGAGGAGCCAAGGATTGGAGCAAGCAAGCAATGGGTAAGAAGCTTTTCCATTCTCTACTTCTTTTCTTAGACAGTGCCTATGGAGGCACCAGAAGCAGGGCAGAGCAAAAATCTCAGATTGCATTGAGATTTGGCCATCCGAGGTCATTTCAGGCCCCATTTTAGACTCGTAAGGTTGCGGAGGTATCTTGCAATTTCAGCTGTGTCTGCCGTATACAAGTGCACAGGTTACAGATTTCAGATCTGTAAGTTCAAAGGTGTTTACCAGTGAATAAACACAAGGTTTATCTACAAACTGGTTGCAGATTGCATGTATTATTGAGCAGATAGTGAAAAAGGCTGTCTGGTGTATTACTGTGCACTACAGGTCGAGGGTTGCAGAAGATTTGCTTGATGTTTGGTATTAGTTTTGTGATAATAGCAGAGAATAGTGGAAATCCCATCATTGAGAATCTCAACAAGAACAACTACCCTTCATGGAAGTTTCATGTCACGAACTTCCTTATTGGAAAAGGCCTCTACGAGTTTATTTCAGGTGAAGAAAAGGAGCCGGAGGTGAGTAATCCTCCAACTGCAGAAGTGACAAAGGCACGGAAGGAATGGAATGCAAAAGATAAAAAGGCCATGTAATGGCTGTATGCAGTAATTGACAATAATATGCTGGGACATATTAGAAATGCAAAGATTTCATATGCAGCTTGGACCATACTTGAAAGTATGTTTTCTGTAAATACAAAGGCACGAAAGATTCAACTCAAGCAAGAGTTGAATACATTGAAGAAAGGGAAGATGTCTATCAATGAGTATACACTAAAGGTAAGGAGCATTGCAGATGCCTTGGCAGCGATTGATGCAATGCCCGATGATGATGATTTGGTGTCGTCTATCTTGGGTGGACTTAACAATGAAAAGGCTTGGAAGTCTTTTGTAACTTCTGTATATGTCAGAAAGCCATTTCCAGATTTTGATGAGTTGGTCTCCCTTATGATCATTGAAGAGATCAACATGCAAAGTGAGACATATGAAAAAAGTGGCGAACAGGTCCAAGCTTTCTACTCTAGTTCAGGAAGGGGACATGGCACGTCCTCTTCAAGAGGCCATGGTACAAGACGTGGTAGTGACAACTAGCAAAACATATTGAATCAGAAATTTGGCGATATGCAAGTTTCAGGATGTTGTGGTAACTTTAGAGGCAGGGGGAGCTTTAGAGGAAGAGGTGGATGGCAAAATAGAGATTCTAACAACTCTGGTTTTGTGTGTCACTACTGTGGCAAAACAGGGTATATTGCAGTCCAATGTTGTGCTAAGAAAGATGATATTCGCAGTGGTAAGTTGCAACAAGGAAACTATGCATCATCTTCACGACAGAATGAAGACAAAAATGAACGTCTGTTTGTTATGCAACATATACTGAATGCTATTACAGGAAAGGGAACACATGATGATGTTTGGTATGTTGATTCAGGTGCATCCAATCATATGACCAACCATGCAGAATGGTTTGAAAATATGCAGGATTTGCTAAATATAGGTTATGTGCAAATGGGTGATGATTCATGCCACCCAATTTCACACTTTGGAAAAGTTCCCTTGTCTTTGGATGATGGTAAGACAAAGAGTCTTTCAGATGTATTACATGTGCCATCTATTACAAAGAACTTGGTGTCAGTCGGTCAGATGGTAGAGCAAGGGCTGCAAGTCAGATTTAATGCAAAGGGTTGCTTTGTAGAAGACTTCAATGACAAGTGTAGGTTGGTTACAAAGAGAAGTAGAGTTGGATATATGTTTACTCTCGATGCTGGAATTCCTACTATGAATGCTACTATGTATGCTAAAGGAAAAGGTGTTGTTGCAGATATTGAAATTTGGCACAAATGCATTAGACATGCAAATGTACAAAGGCTGAAATTAATGCAATCCAAAGGGTTGGTTACAGGTTTGCCTACATTTAGAATTGCAGAATTTCATAAGGTATGTGAAGCATGTTAGTTTGGTAAGTAGGTAAGACAACCCTTTTCAAATGACAGAGATGTAAGCAGAAATATCCATGATGTTGTGCATACAGATATTTGGGGGCCTACACAAAATGTATCTCTTGGAGGCAGTTCTTTGTGGCATTCATTCATGATTGTTCTAGAAAGATGTGGGTATATTTTATGAAGAAAAAGAGTGAAGCGTTTGAGCGCTTTAAAACTTTCAAGGCTACAGTTGAAAGAGAAACAGGCTTGAAAGTAAAGTGCTTGAGGTCAGATGGAGGGGGAGAGTACCTCTTGAATGAGTTCAGTGATTTTCTGAGGTCTCATGGGATAAAGAGATAGTTCACATGCAGGTATATCCCACAGCAAAATGGGATTGCAAAAAGGAAAAAAGGCATATTGCAGAAGTTGCACCCGCCTTGATGGCTGAAAAGAATATGCCTAAGTATTTTTTGTCTGAGGCTGTTCATACTGTTGTTTATATTATGAACAGAACTCCCACAGCTGCAGTTCATGGTATGACCCCCAAAGAATGTTTTACAAGTAAGAAGCCTGATGTCTCACACTTGAAAGTGTTTGGCTGTATTGCATATGTTCATGTGCCACATGAGTTGCAGAAGAAAATGGATCCAAAGGCTGAAAAGTGTGTCTTTGTTGGATACTCTTTAAAGCATAAAGGGTATCGTTGTTATAACCCTGTCACATGTAAGTTCAGAGTGAGCAGGAATGTCATCTTTGATGAAATGAGCAGTTGGTATGCATCTAGTGGTGATGCATTGGATGATAATGATGATGATCATGACACTCATGTGTAGGCTGAAAAGCAAGATTCATGGACTCTTAGTGGACCATAGACATCATCTAGTAGTCCTTGGTCTGGGAGACTAAGGAGTAGCTCTACATCTTCAGGTGCATCTAGTAGCACTACATGTAAAAACAAAGGAAAGAATAAAGTGTTAGATGGCATTGATGCAGTTCTTGATGGAGACTCCAATGGCTCAGAGAGCTTGGATGATTAGCTTGGCATTCCTTTAGTGAGGACTATAGGTGTGCAGAGAGCACGCATCAATGCAAAGACTCCATTGAGTGATCCAATGGTACGCAAGTCTAGCAGGGTGAGACACCCTGTTAACATATTTGGTTTTGAAGGTTATGCAGCTCACCATTATGCTTATATGGTGAAAGTGATTGAGGATGTTGAGCCCACATGTTTTGAGGAGGCTGTTGGTCATGCTCATTGGGATGCAGCAGTGGATGAGGAGATGGCTGCATTAGAGGCCAATAAGACTTGGGATCTAGTATCATTGTCGAAGGGCAAGAAAGCTATTGGATGTAAGTGGGTTTATAATATGAAGTACAATGCAGATGGTTCTATTAGTAGGTACAAAGCTAGGCTGGTTGCAAAAGGCTATGCCTAGACATATGGCATAGATTATGAGGAAACCTTCATTCTAGTTGCTAGGATGGACACTGTCAGATGTGTGATTGCTTTGGCAGCAGCCAAAGGTTGGAGGTTGTAGCAAATGGATGTGAAGTATGCCTTCTTGCATGGTGATTTGCAGGAAGAAGTGTATATGGATCAACCAGCAGGTTATGAAGATTTAGAGCATCCCACGTATGTGTGCAGGTTAAAGAAGACGCTCTATGGGCTCAAGCAAGCACATAGAGCATAATCTGACAAGATCAGAGAGTATCTTGTCAATATTGACTTTTATGTTTCTGATGCTGATCAATCACTTTATGTGAGAAAGGGAGATGCAGGTTTGGTCATCATAGTCATCTATGTGGATGACTTGATTATTACAGGTGATAGTGATAGTGGGATTACTAAAGTCAATGACTTTTTTAAGAAGAAGTTTGAGATGAAGGATTTAGGTGAGCTAAGGTACATCCTTGTGAGAGCGGAATTTAGGTGCCGGGAAGTGTTTAAAAATAGCTAAAAATTATGAATATCAAGGGAAAAATATTCAATATCAAAGGCGGCGGCTCGATCTAGGACGATTTTAAGCACCACAGTGCTTTAAAGGTGCCCGAGCGACACTTGTTGATTTTTCATAATTTTTCAGAAAGTCGTGCGGGTTGACACAAGCTACTGGCCAATGCAGGATGCTAAGCTGGGCACCCAAGATTTTTTAAACATTTCACACAAAATCCACTCAAGGTACCATTTAATCGTATACAGGAATGTACCATTGTCCTTATTTCTCTTTCCCCTAGACCCCACGACTAGCCTATGGCTTAGGGTGTCCTGTTTCTCACTCAACGTGGGTCAAGGTCCTAATGAAAGCCATTGCTGTGCATCCAAGATTTCTGATACCTTTAAATATTTCCATGATTTATGCATAGTGTGGATGCTAAGTGATCAAACAATTATAAAATCAATATTGTGCACATGCGAAAAACATCCTTTCAATGATTTTCAACTACCATTCTTATGCGGCATTGCACGAACCTAGCACCGAGGAAACCCTCGTGCTACTAGGCTCTTATTTTATAATTATTCACCGATCTATGTGGCATGCAAACAAAAACAGCAATCTTTTCATCATTTGACTCCACATTTAGACACATTCTAACCACTCTACCCTCCCATCGATCAAATGTTGTATTGTTGTATGGATTTATAGGGCATTTTGCCATCATTTTATGTGTAAAAAGCGGAAAAAGACGCACTAGAACAAGAAGGTGGGGATGAACTGAGGCAAATCCTCATGCTTCAATCCCCCCAAACATTCACAAACGTTGTTCTTAATTTTCATTAATTTTTCGCACCCAAAATGCATTTTTTCCCTATTTTTAGTGGTTTTCCTCTATTTTCCTTGTATTTTCCCTTATTTTCTGCATTATTTAATTACTAAAAATTCAAAATAGGTTATGGGTTGTGGCCCTTAGTTCCTTCTTGCAGCAAAAATGAAAATTTAGTTGGTTTCCTATTGATTTTCCCATTTTTATGCTCAAAACCATCATTTTCCCTTGATTTTCCATATTTTACGTGTTTTAGTGTATTATTTTGAGCCACAAGATGCATATTTTTCTGATTTTCTGATTATGATCAACAAGTACTCATGGAAAAAAACAACATAAACAATTTTTAGCCCACATGAACAATATTTTATCAATCAAAAGCCATGAAATCTCAAATTTCCTTTGAAAAAATTGAATTACCGCTTATTTGCGTGTTTCGGGTTTCATGTCCATGGCTGAAAATCTGAAAATCAGTAGCACTTCATGTCCAGCACAATCACAAATCACCATTTCCAGCCCGTGGAGCAATCCGATCCATGCCGGACAAGCCTCCACCATTCTTTCTTCTTCCTTCTTCTTCCCACATAAACTCCCTCTTAGAGGAGAGAGGGGGGAGGAGAGAGAAATACTAGATCTCCATCTCAGCATTCAGGCCATCAATTGAGGAGCGAAGGGCAGCGAAATGACCAGCATACAGAGGGGAATGAGGGCCAATGATCTGCTTGATAGGTTGTATGCAACCTCCATGCCATGATGAAGGAGGAGGAGGCGCATTTTTCGGGCACATCCTGGCGCCTCCTCTCTCCACGATTTCATGCTTTTCTTGCATCAAAATTTCATGTGACATTTAAATTTCTTGGGCTCCCAAAAGTCATGCCCACTTTGGCCACTCTAATGTCTACCTCTTCGCATCTTGACCGTTTTCTTGGCCATTTTCCCGTCCGGACTCGGAATCCCCAAGGTGTAGGAGAGTCGCAAAGGGGTGGCGGTACTTAGCCGTTGGACGAACCCCTATGTTTGTGCTTCGTGCCATTAGGCAATGTGTAAGGGACTCCCTCTGAGGAGTAGTGGGTGAGAGAAGAGTGGACTACAAACGACGTAATACAAACGCAAGATGTCTAGGAGGCAATGTATGTGTCATCAACGCTCCTCACCGCGAGGCCGTGGGGTTGTTGAGCGCGTGTGATAGAGGTCTAGCTAGTGCACGAGCCAGTGCCGGCCCGTTCTAGGTTCCATCAGTGGTGCGTCTGCCGGGAGCCGCTTAAAAGTGGCGGTCCTCGAATCCTGGTTGTCTAGGGACCAACTAGCAGTTTATGCCAAAGGACACAGTGATTGATCCATTATTTAGCGATAAGCATCGTCTAGCAGAAATCCAAAAGCAAGAAAGAGACGAAAGAGCTAGGCGACGTGCTGAAATTTTTAGGAGATATTCCCCTAAGCATAGCGGGGCTGAACCCTTACGAGGGAGTGGATCTAGTGGTCTTGGGGCCACAAGCAGTAAGTTAGGAGAAGGTGGAAGCTCTAGTGCTCCCCTTTCTGCCATAAGCCAGTCTACATCAAGTGCGGGAGGTGTAACCCCACCGTCCCCTATTCCTAGTGCAAATCCAATCCTTGTCATGGCGCAGCCTATTGCAATTCCAGCAGAAACGACAGATTTTCCGGCTCTAGGTTACCCGCTACCCATTTTTAATGGGCTAGTTGAGGAAGATGCGGAACTCCACATTAGGGAGTTTCAAAAGCTGATGTTTAACTGTCGCATTCAAGAAGAAGGACATTTAATGATGTTCTTCAACATGACTCTCAAAGGAAGAGCCGCTATATGGTATCATGGTTTAGAAGCCGGAACCATATTGAATATTGATGCATTTTATGGAGCTTTTCGAAGGGAGTTTGCCCTTGAAAGGGGTGGGCAATATTGGTTGCGTGTACTCAACGTGACCTGCCAAGAAACACACGAGGATATTCGTGCTTATGCAAAGAAAATAAAAGAGGTTTTTCGTAAGCTGGACACCTCTATTCCTATTCCTGCAGCTGCCCAATTGTGATATTTCCTACATGGTTTGGACTTTAATATCCAATTACAGTTGAGCAGTGTCCCCTTGGGGGATATAGATACTGCCATTACACGAGCACAAGAGGTGGAATCCCGACTACAAGCAGCCTATGCTTCTCGAGGCAATTCGAATATGGGTTTAGTATTGGGAAACAATATGGCAATGGCCAATGGAAGTAGTGGCCAAGGGATAGCGATGGCTAACACTAATGGGAGAGGGAACATGATGCAGAATGTCCCTTTATTACTAGCTCCCCCTAGCATGTCGATGCCTATGGGCAGTCAAATGACTCCAAATGGTGGAGGCCAGGCGGTCAATTCTAATGCCATACATGTGGCTCAACAACCAGTGCCTAATCGAATTGTTAGACTGATGGAACGACATGGTAATGACCAAGGCTATGAGTCGAGCGCTTCCAATGTTCTTGGCGAGGTTAAGGACATGATGAAGCATTATACCGACATGATCACGGAGCAATATCGGCAAATAGCCCTTGATGTCAACTTCCTTAAAAAACAACAAAATTTGATAGGAAGTAGATACCCAGAGGAGGGTGCACCTTCGAGGTTTAGTTGCAAATGGTGTGGTGGGCAGCACTATCCAAGAAATTGCCCAAATGTTAAGTGCGACATTTGTGGAAAATCCGGCCATTTAACAGCTACTTGCTAGAGTAAGATTAGTTCCCTCCAGCGAGGAAGTCGGCAACCAGGGCCTGTTAATCATCGTGCCCAAGGAAATGATTCCCAGCGAGAAGACGGGCCTAAACAAATACTTCAACGACCAAAGACTACAGTGGAGGAGCTACCTAGTGGTAGTGGGGTTAGTTTGATTGAGGCTGTACGCATTAATGATGCTGAAACCTCTAATTTGCGAGCTGTTCTTACAAGAGGCCAAAAGTGTAGAGAAGCCGAAAAGGATAAGCCTGTCCACGGAAACCCTAAACAAGGCGACAAAGGAACGCAAGTTTTGGATCCTGACATGGAAGGGGGACCTTTGAAGCCCGTGGAAAGTAAAGCCGATAAGGAACCACCAAAGAATAATGTGAAAGTTAAAAAAGAGGCAATAAAGACAGTTCAACGACCTAAAGAGTGGATGGTTTGGCGTGAAAAGCGAGCTCTATCGAACTATCATGAATTCGATTTGGCGAGCTCTCTTTGTGAAGTCAAGCTGGATGTGAATCTTTTACAGCTTATTTAAGCTTTACCCAGGAGTACGCAAGGAATTTAGAAAGATCCTACGTACCAGGTATATCGTAGAACCTTTGGATATTACACGAGTTGGTGATGACTGGTTCGAGCATGCTGAGAAGCATTGCATAAGGGTTGCAGCCTATGTCGATGGGATATTAGTAGATTATGCATCTGTTAACATTATGAGTTCTGAACTGATGGAAAGGTTGGGTCTTGCGATCCAGAAAGATACCTCCACAATTCTCAGAATGGCAGATGATAGTTTGAGACAGCCGGAAGGATGCATTACTAAGGTCCATGTCACTGTTGCAAATGTAGAATGCCTGTTGGACTTTAGGGTGATTTGTTTTGCAGGCCGTCCAAGTTACCAAGTATTACTCGGACGACCTTGGATCTTGCAAGCGGACTGCCAAGTAGATATACCTGCCGGTCGACTAATATTCGGCAGAGGTGCATAGCGTGTGGTGGTTGATGCTTATCCTGAGTCCTGTAGAGTGAGAGAGCTCCTCTATCTTCTACAGAATTGGAGACATTAGAAGATGTATCTGCCAGTGAGACATCATCGAGTGATGAGTCCAAAGAGGGATCCACCACAGAAGACATCTATTAGATTACTTTGAATGAGCCGATAGAGGGCCAAGATCCTATAAGAGATGCAGATGTTATCGAGCTAGACCTTGGTACGCCTGATGATTCACGGCCAATCAAATTAGGTTCTATGCTCAGCATAGCAGAAAGGGAGGACTATGTGGCCCTGATCCAGGAATTCCGTGATATCTTTGCCTGGAGTTATGATAAGTTGAGAGGCATTCCTCCTAGTCTTTCTATTCATACAATTCCGTTGAAAGAGGGCAGTCGTCCTGTACGGCAGAAAGTAAGGCGTATGCCTTTCGAATTGAGGGACGGTCTATTTGAAGAGTTACAGAAGCTTCGAAAAGCGGGTTTGATTTTTCCTGTGCAACACACGGAATGGTGTTCGCCAGTTGTGATAAGAAATAAGAAGAATAATCAAATCCAATTATGTGTAGACTTTAGGGAGCTGAATAAGCAGACAGTTAAGGACTACTACCCGTTGCCATTTATTGACCAGATTTTGGATCAATTAGCGGGTAGGGAAATATATTCGTTCATGGATTGCTTTGAGGATATAACCAGATGGAAATTGCAGAAGAGGACAAGTTGAAAATAACTTTTATTACTATATTTGGTACTTTTGCGTACCATGTGATGGCCTTTGGTTTATGTAATGCGCTTGGTTCGTGGCAACGAACAGCAGATAAGACATTCGGTGACATATCCCTTGAAGAGTTGAAGGTGTTTATTGATGACTTAGGGGCCGCCACCGTGAGAGGAAGGCAGCTGATCATTTCAAGAAAATGCTTTGAGCACTATAGACAATTCTGCATCGCCCTAAACCCATGAAAGTGTGTTTTTGGAGTACCTTATGGGCTATTGTTGGGTCATGTGGTCAGTTCGGTAGGAATTGTGACAGACCCCGAGAAGGTCAAAGTTATAGTTGCCATGGGTCCACCACGCACTCCGAAAGAAGTTCATAGCTTTCTGTCTTCGGTTGGTTACTACCGTAGATTCATCAATGCCTTGGCAGAAAGAACGTTGGTGCTTACAAATTTATTGTCCTTTAGCTGTTCGTTTGTATGGGGTGACCCTTGTAAGGTAGCATTCGAGGATGTGAAACAAGAGCTAGCAAGAGCGCCCGTTTTAAAAGCACCTAAAAGAGGTGAGGTGTTCTATATATTCTCAGCAGCCACCATATATAGTATCAGTTGCTGTTTAGCCCAAATTTGGGAAGAGAAGTGGTACCACCCGATAGCTTTTGCTAGTCGGAAATTGGGTGTTTTAGAGATCAATTATACCTACATGGAGAAGTTGTGTCTAGCAATGGTCTTTGGGACCAAGAAATTCAGGCATTATATTCTCTATGAGAAAGTCGTGCTTTATACGAAGGTGGAGGGACTTCGATTATTGATGAATAAGCTACAGCCGCCTGATCGTCTAGCAAAGTGGTTGATCACTTTGTAGGAATTTGATTATGAAATCAGGAGTAAGCCACCAAGGTTGCAAGGCATCGTGGAATGTCTAGTGGACTTTGGGGAGCCGAAAGAATCTGTGGTTGAAGGCAGTGACATGGAGTTGTTATTTAAAATAGATACGGTATCTATTCCCTCCTGGTATGCTGCAATAATGCATTATTTATCAATGGGAGAGGCGGGATCCGAACTATCTAAAGCTGGGAGAAGGAAAATCAAGCAGCAAGCATTAAAGTTTGCCTTGATCGCAGGTACATTATATCGGCAAGGGGTTGATGACATCTATCGCTGATGTGTGATGCCTGATGAGGTGCCATTCATTTTAGAAGAGTGCCATGATTCTGCTTGCGGTGGCCATTTTGCTGGACGGCTTACAGCATAAAAGGCTTTAAGAGCAGGTTATTGGTGGCCTGCCATCTTCCAGGATGCGTTTGCGTATGTCAAGAGATGCGATATTTGTCAACGACATGATAGTCGAGAGAATAGGAAACGACCACTCACCCCTATTATGGCGATACTACTATTTGAGAAGTGGGGAATAGACTTTGTGGGTCCTATTACTCCGTCGTCGACTATGCAAAAGAGGTATATCATTGTAGGAACTGACTACTTCATAAAGTGGTTAGAAGCACGTGCAACAAGGAAAGATGATGCTAAAGAAACTGCTAGTTTCCTTTTAGAGAAGATAATCTGCCGTTTTGGTCCGCCGAAAGAATTAGTGTCGGACCGCGGAACCCATTTCCTAAATAAGGTGATGACAGAAATTTGGCAAATTAAGCATAACAAGACAACCCCATATAACCCGCAAGCCAATGGGCAAGTTGAAAGCACCAATAAGTAGCTTGTGGGCGTCCTGTCCAAAATTGTATCGGAAAAGAAACGGGATTGGGATAAAAAGTTATACGTGGCAGTGTGGGCCTATAATACGACCTTAAAACGAGCCACTGGCCAGACCCCGTTCAAGTTAGTATATGGGGAGGAGTGTGTCTTGCCTTTAGAGATTGAGCTGCCGACCATTCGGTTTGCCATCAATCATTCTTTGAGTGATGAAGACGCACTTTTTGAGCGCTTGACGACACTGGCACATTTAGATGAGCTTAAGCTGCAGAGCGTATTGCACCAAGAAGTGGCGAAGCGCCGAATGAAGCAGCTACACGACCTTAAAGCCAAGAAATACACTTCAAGAAAAGACAGCTTGTTCTATATTATGACGCACGACGTGAATTATTTCCAGGCAAGCTAGAGCGCAAATGGGATGGGCCCTATAGGATCGTTAGAATAGGAAAGAATAAATCCACAGTTTTATTAGCTGACCTTGAGGGGATATAATTTAAAAATAAGGTTAATCTTAATAAGATTAAACCTTATTATTTTTTATTTCACTAATACTATGACTGCCTTGCAGGTCTGGGAGAGATCGATCAAATATCTGCAAGGAAATCGTGATAGGGGTTGATGGGTCATCTGATCCCTTATTTAGAACACCCATATTTAGAACAGAGGTATCATCAGGGAAAGCTCATTTGGTGGAGCAAAGGATATAAGGTGACTGAGCAAGAAGGCGGGACATTTATTTGGGAGATCCAGGTCTTTTGCCATCACTGCCTACAAATGTTGACGAGCATCCCTGTTGAATTCAATGATGATGGAGGGATGGAGCCTACAGTCCACCCGTTGAATATGCTGAATTTCGATTACCATAATTACGAGTAGAGTTCAGGATGGCGGGATATGTAAACCCTTTATGGACGTAAACCTTGTACTTTGATGGGGCTTCTAGGGGTGCATGCAAAAAAGGAAGTGTAGGAGTTGTCATCCAAGACCCCCGACGACGCATTGTCATGAAGTTAGCTGCTTATCTCGAGGTGAATTTTACCAATAATATGGCAGAATACAAAGCCCTGATTATAGGTTTAAATCTAGATTTGTCTGAATTTTTTGTTTCAGAATTGAAAGGAGTTTTTAATGATTTGTTTTGTATTTTTCAATGTTTTTGTATTTTTTGTTTTGTGTGTGTTTTTTTTTGTAAATTAATTAATTGGTTGTAAATATGGGTTCCATGTGTAAAAATATTGTAAAGTGAAAAAGAAATGGAAAAAAGGTCAAGGAGGGGTGAGAGGAATTTTGGAGATTTTTTTAGAATTGTTTGGGGTATTGTTGACTAATTTAAAATGAGTTTTTGTTTGTTGTTTGTTTGGTTTTTTTTGTGTTCTCTGTTTTTTTAGGTAATGTTGAATAAATTTGGAAAATATGGAATTGTTTGGAATTGTGGAATAAGAAATTTCAGGCTATAAATATATATATATATATATAATGGTGGAAAAAGGTGTCAGGAATTTTTAATAAAATTACAAAATGTTTGTCAAATTCGTTTATGATTATTTTTTTAATTTTAAGTGTGTTTAATGGAGGTGTGGATGTTTAAAAAAATGATATTCGAGATGCCAAAAGGAATACCTGGACACTCGTGACAACTGCGCATGCATGAACCAGCACGCACCACCTCAATCAGCAAATCCAAACGCGCGTTCCGCGCGTGAACAGCAGCTAAAAGATACGCCCGCATTCACGCACGCGAACAACCGCGAGGAGACACGATAAAACCCACCGCACAGATTGCGTTGTGAGAACCATATGTATTTGGGGTGTTGATATGGGTGAGTTGACACGTGGGATTGCTGCGGGGAGGGGTGAGCCGGAGTTAGGGTAGGGAGGGAGTGCGTAGGAAGGGTGGTGGGAATGGGGATTTGGGTAGGGGTGTGTGAATAAGGGGGGGGATAGAAGGGTGTGAATGGGGGTTTGGAGGTGGAAAGGTGTGAGGGTGGGAATGGGGATGTGACTAGGGAGGGTATGTGGGTGGTGGGAAGGGGGGTTAGTGGGGGGTGGAGTGGAATGGGTAGGAAGGGGGGTTAGTGGAGGACACGTGGAGGAGGCACGAGGTCAATGGGCGTGGCAGAGGCAACGGCTCGTCAGCAGGCACACGGGGGTGCCACGTGGCGAAGGCGGGCGTCAGAGGGCGACGGCAAGGAGGGGCAGCGGGCGTCGGCGTCGTCACAGGGCGGACAGGGCTCGACGGGGCAGGCGTGGTAGCTGAGGGCGGGCAAAGGCGTAGGAGGCCCACAACAGCAGTGGAGCAGGGCGTCGGCGGCCAACAGCGACGACGTCGTGGGAGGGAGGGCGCGGGCATCGAGGTGGCAAGCGGTGCAGGACCGTCAGCACAACAGGCGGCGTCGTCACGACGTGGCCGTGGGCGGCACGGGAGGAGTTGGAGCAGGGGCGGACGCTGCGATGGCGAGGGCAGGAGCGACGTCGGTGTGCTGGACTGCAGAGGACAGGGAGAAGAGGGAGGAGAAGGAGGGCGTGGTGAGGGAGGAGAGAAGGAGGGGAGGATGAGAGAGGAGAAGAAGGGAAGGAGAGGGAAGGAGCAGAAAGGGAAGGAGAGGAGGTGGAGATGGAGGGAGAAGGAAGGGTGAAGGAGATGGAGGGTGAGGTGGAGATGGAGAGGGAATGGAAGAGGACACGCAGGAGCGGGAGAGGGAGAGAGGAAGGGAGGTAGTTGGGGTGGGGAAGGGTTGTGAGAGGGGAGGGGGGATAGGGAAAGATAGGGGTAGGAAGGGCAATGGGCAGGGTAGGGGTAGGGTTATGGGCGGGGTAGGGTAAGGGGTACCCAGGGAAGGGTAGGGGTGGGGGAAATAGAAATGGGCGGGGTAGGGTAAGGGGTACCTAGGGAAGGGTAGGGGTGGGGGAAATACAAATGGGCGGGGTAGGGGCCCAAGAAAGAGGCATATCCCCGTTCCGCGTGCGTGAGCGGAGCGGGGTAAAAAAAATTTGCCGTGACAGGATTGAAAGAGCGCCGGAACGTCGCGACGGGGTACGTGGAGGCGACCGAGGCGCGTTGAAACGCGTAAAATCCAAAAAATGAACAAAAAAACGCAATTAAAAAGTAATATCGAAAGATTCGTGCATCGGAACGAGGTGCTAGAAAAAGGAAAACTGTGCAGAAAGATGTGCCGGACAATCCTATCACATCAAAACATAATTCCAACTGAGATAAGACACGTTCACGTGGGAAAAACCCAAAAAATAGACCCGAAAATGGGATCAGAAATTAATATCGGACAAACCGTTCGCCGGAATGACATGCAGTAAGAAGGAAAAATGTTCGCAAGAAGGAGTGGCACAGGGTTATTATGTTAAACCGCAGTTCCGGTGGAAGTAGGAGGGCTTCACATGCGAAAAACTCCAAAAATACGCCCGAAAACTCATTTCAAAATTAATAAGGAAAAATCTGGAAGTCGAAAAAGATTGAAGGAAAAAGGAAAAAGGTGGGGGAAGGCACAGGGGACACGGGGGTCAAATCAAATTAGAATTCCGATGCAAACAGGGCAGGTTTGCATGGAAAAATGTCAAAAAAACGCACGAAAAAGTCTTAAAAAATCGGAAAATTAATAGTGGACAAACCGTGCATCGGAATGACTTGGAGTAAAAAGAAAAAATGTCAAGGGAAAAGTGGTTGGTAGGGCTATGACATCAGATCATGGTTCCGAAGCAAGAAAAGCACGTTCACATGGAAAACCGGCTAATCTGTGTAAAATACTTCAAAAATTAATAACGCGAAAATCGTGCACCAGAACAAGGGTAGGAAAAAAGGAAAAATGGTCAGGTCAAAAGAGGAAACAGGGCTATAAGGTTGGATTGGGACTTCGGTGAACGTAGGGTGCGTTCACATGACAGGACCTCAAAATCAAGGAATAACGAAAACTGCAAGGGAACAGCCCCAAAGGTGGGTGGAAAATAACCCGGTGGGTGGGAAGGGATCCCATGAGGGTAAAAGCAAGTCATGGCATACATGCATGAGTAGGTTAAAGCATATGCAAAGGATATACAATGTAGACGCATAGGGACGCGTCCCCACACTTAAGACCTCAATGGATAGGGTTAACCGAGCAACAGGGACCTAGGACCACGCCATATACCATCCACTAACATCCCCACACTTAAAACATGACCGTCACGAAGAAACCAAAGTGGGAGGGTTAGAAAAACTTGGCCCATTTCGTCAAGAAGCAAGGTTGAGTGTCGATGGCACGTCCAGTGTTGTTGTCGGCTTCTGGAGGTACCAAGGCATCTTCTCGGCACACGTCTGTCATGGCAGGGACCATGTGGCAGCACCCAGGGAGGTAGCTGGTTGAAGGAATTACAGAAAATTCGTCGATGATGAGGGACACTACACTCAACTCACAGTCACTCAAATGGAATGAAAGAACAATCACTCGCCCCATGACTAATATCACTAGAGGAATAAGGATTGAAACCCATATCTCGTACCCGGTTGAGGAATCGACAAGGGGGAAATGGTGTAGAAGGAGTATGCCAAGGTGCACAGTTGATGGTGCATTAGTGCGTCCAACCCGTATGGCATAAGTGCAAGGAGGAAGGCAAGGGAGCCTTACAGTGCAGTGTACAGAACAGGGCGGCGTGTCTTGTGATGACGGCAAAGACCCATCCCGTGGGTGCATAGGGAAACGGGGACATACCTGACTCCAATTGTCGTAACGTCCCTCAATCTCACCTCTCGGTAATTGATTGAAGAAACTCCAGTCACACTCAGCCCACCCCCTCTGTCTCACGCTCTGTTGAGAGATACAGGAGGGCAACCATGTCCTGAAACCCATTGATATTATCCTCACAGTCACTTGTGCAAAGGTTGTATGCCTTGTGCGCATTTGATGGTGCAACTGTGCATCCCGCCCTGTGCTGGCATACGGTGCGAGAAGGAAGGCCAGGGAGCCTTATAGTGCAGTGCACAGAAACAAATTGTGATTTGTGCATTGAGAGGCCCATCCCGTGTGTGCAACACTTCATTCACACTACTCACCTCTCATTGGATTTGAAGGGAAAAGACTGGTCTCTCGCTCCACCCTCTATCTCACGCTCTGTTGATAATTATAGAGGGCAACTATACTCACTTCCCCATCCGGTTAGGATGAAAGCTCACGTCACTCGATTGTTTGTTGATGAAGATCGCGTCGTTAGTTGTTGAAGAGGTGTACCCAAGGAGGTAGCCATCAAATCGAACGTTGTGTTAGATAGGACATGTCGTATGCGAGAGGACAGGTAGACACTCTGCAGAAAGACCCAGGACACAACGTACCAAGGGAGGTAGCTTCGGAATTGGATCCTGGGGATATCAATTAATGAATCCACTTTCTGGACTGCTGGGTATTGGCACCTTTTCCACAGCCAGCTTCCCGCCCAAGGGTGTTTTCCACCTTTTCTTGGAACGAGGCCTGCTATGACAGGGAATTGCTTCCTTTTCTCTCATAACAGATTTGTTTTTCTATCTTGTTTTGTTTTGTTTTTTGTTTGTTTTTTTCCCCTATTCCCGAGGGTGTGTCCACCTTGTCCCGAAGAATAGGTCGGCATGACAGGGACCTTAGTCCTTTTCTCCCATGACTGATATGTATACTTTCCTTCTTCTTTTTTTTGAATTGAGCAAGGGAATGGTAAAACTACCATTTGTCAGAACCCACCTCGCCACTGTCGCTGGTGGAAAATAGAGGATAAGAGATCAAGGCTGGAAGGTGAAGTGGAGGGGATAGAGGGTTGCATCCACCTCATCAGGAGTGGCTGAAGAACGGCTATTAGAAATAGCATCATAAGAAGTATAGTGCCGCGCCAATGAGGGAAAAGATCAAGTGACCATAATTGTCAAGATCCCCAAGGAGGGAAGTACTTCTTCAGGCGATATCCATTGATCAGAAAGGGATCATCAGAGGCATCAACGGTCTGCACTTGGACAGAGCCATTAGGATTGACGGCAAGTACCTTATATGGGCCCATCCACCGCTGTTGGAGCTTGCCAGGAAACTTGCCAAATCGTGAATCATAGGCTAGGACCAAATCACCTTCTTTGAACTCCTTGTGCTTGATGAAGCTATCATGGTAAGCCTTGCCTCGAGCTTGCGTGGCTTCCATGCACTGTACAGCCATCCTCCGAATTTCGTCCAAATACTCCAGGTGCAGGAGACGGCGTTGTAGTGAATCATCGTCCCCCAAACGCTCTTTGATAGCCACTCTCAAAGAGGGTAATTCCAGTTCAACAGGGAAAACAACTTCTGTACCATACACCAGCTGGAAAGGTGTCTGTCCTGTTGCTGCTTTATGGGAGGTTCTATACGCCCAGAGGGCCTCTGTAAGTCGATCGTCCCAATCACGACGATGTGTGGCAATTATTCTTGTCAGAATCGAGCAGAGGATGCGATTGGTGACTTCGACTTGGCCGTTGGCTCTAGGGTAATAAAGAGTGGACTTGCGATGGCGGATCTTATACAACTTTGTCAATTCTTCCATGACTTTATTAATAAAATGAGTGCCTCTGTCACTTACCAGCTCTAAGGGACTACCAAAACGGGTGATGATATTCTCGTACATGAACAGGGCCACGCTGTTACCATCGTCCCGCTTTAGGGCTTTAGCTTCACACCACTTTGTAACATAATCCGTACATACGAGGATGTATCGGTTTTGCTTCCTTCTGGTAGGAGGATCGATTGGACCTACGAAGTCGATGCCCCACTTCTCAAAAGGCTTCAAAGGAAGGATAGGTTGCAGTGGCATGGCACTTGTCTTTGTGGGTTTTCCCATTCTTTGACAAGCATCACATCTTTTACAGTAATCATAGGCATCCTTATGAATGGTAGGCCAACAATATCCTGCTAGCAGAGCCTTCCTGCTGTAGCTTCTCCTGCAAAGTGGCCTCCACATGGCTCGTCATGGCAAGCCTTCAGAATAATCCCAATCTCTTCTCCTGCAACATATCTTCTGAGCACTTCATCTTTGCCTTTCTTGTACAGTGCACCACCTAGCAGGGTGTAGGGGGCTGATTCTAACATAAGCTTCTTCCTCTCCCGACTAGAAATACTAGGAGGATACTGTTGGGTTGCCAACAGATTGGCAATGTCTGCATACCAGGGAGTTACAGTTTCTACCAAGAATAGGGAAGCATCAGGAAGGTCTGGGTCATCCTACTCCTCATCTGCAGTTTGTGGGATACGCGAGAGATGATCAGCCAGAACATGGGAACGACCAGTCTTAGTAATCACCTCAAAGTCGAACTCCTGAAATAGAAGGAGCCATCTCATCATTCGTCCTTTCACATCTGCTTTGTTCATCAAGAAGGACAGGGCCTCATGATCCACATAAAATTTAAAGTGGGTGGATAGGAGGTAGTGGCGAAACTTCTCTAGGGCAAACACCATTGCCAAGCACTCAAGCTCTGTCACTGTCTAGTTCCGTTCCCTATCATTGACTTTTCGGCTTTCATAATAGATCGGTTGATCCAGCTTCGAGGAGCCCTTCTGGAAAAGGACAGCACCTAGGCCTTCAATTGATGCATCAGTGTGTACATGGAACTCTTTCGTCCAATCAGGAGATTGCAGAATGGGTGCCTCAATCAGACACTGCTTGAGAGTGGTGAAGGCTTTGTCACATTCTTCCGTCCAAGTAAACTCTGCATCTTTCCTCAGAAGCTTGTGCAAGGAGGTTGCCTTTGTTGCAAAATGGGCTATGAACCTTCTGTAGTAACCCACATGGCCTAGGAATCCCCTCAACTATTTGAGGTTGGTGGGTGCTGTCAGAGCTGCAATCTTTTCAATCTTTGCAGGGTCTGTTGATATCCCTTGTGCAGAGACAATGTGGCCCAAAAGGACTCCAGAAGAGACCCCAAAGATGCATTTGTCGGGGTTGAGGGAAATCCCATACTCCCGGCATCGGTCAAAGCATTGTTCCAAGTGTTCCCAGTGTTCACGGATCAAGCTATAGACACAGAAGTCATCCAAATATACCTCAATAAAGTCGTGCAGATGATTTTGGAATGCGGCCATCATGACTCGCTGGAAAGTAGCAGGGGCATTGCAGAGTCCAAATGGCATCACTCGGTAAGCGTAGGTCCCCCATTCTGTGGTGAAGATTGTTTTGGATTGGTCTTCTTCTGCGATCTGTACTTGGTTGTATCCGTTGAATCCATCCAAAAGGGAATAAAGCTCATGTCCTGCCACTGTGTCCAACAGTTGGTCTGTGAAAGGGATAGGAAAGTGATCCTTCTTTGTCTTGGAATTAAGCTTTCGAAAATCCACACATATTCGCAATTTGCCATTCTTCTTGGGTACAACCACGATGGGTGAAACCCATTCACTATTTGCCACTGGATAGATGAACTCGGCTTCCAGAAGCTTCAGCAGCTCCGCTTTCACCAATGTGGAATAATTCGGGTTCATTCGCCTCTGTCGTTGCCGTACTGGCTTGGCATCAGGCTCCAAGTCAATATGATGTTGACATATTGTGGGATCAATCCCCTTTAGGTCTTTATAGGACCATGCAAACACGTCCAAATTTTCTTTCAACAAGTTGTACAAGGTTGACAACTCCTCTTCTGGGAGACTGCTACCCACCTTCAAGTGGCGTTCAGTGCCTTCTGCATCCACAAAAGTTAACTGCCTTTCACCTTCTACTTCACGGATGAAGGTCCCACGGACTGCTTCTGGATACAGATCCGACTCCTTCAAGGGAGTGGTGTCCTCTTTTGATGTCCCACTAGAACCAACTTCTTCTTTTGGTGGAGACTTAGGTTACTCCTTAAGATGTTGAAATGGGATTAGAGCTGTTTCGGGTTTAGTTTCAAAATTAATTACCTCTTGGTTTGAAGACTCCTCTTCTGAAGATGACACATCCAAGAACGTCACATAACAGGGACCCTCTGATGCCTGTTGGGTTTGTGGGACTGGTGCTCGTTGGCACGGTGCATCATCATCATCTTTCTTCGGCAAGGATGGGTTAGGACGGCATGAGCCACTGCTAAAAGATGGCTTGTTCTTCTTAATCCATTTCTTATAAAGATTTTGTATCTGAGAAGATCCATTTACTAGACCAAATGGTACCATCACCATTCTGTCCCATAGCATGAGCTCGTCTGCTTCTGATGCTTCTGAAACTTCTTCTCCAAATGTATCCTCTTCGGGTGGAATAGACTCTTCCATCTCGCTTTCATAACCTTCTTCTTCCATATCATATCCATCCTCTTCTGTCTCTGTCTCTGCTTCTGTCTCTGTTTTTGCTTTTGCTTCTATCTCTGTTTCTATTTCTGGCTCTGTCTTTGTTTCTGTTTCTGGCTCTGTCTCTGTTTCTGTTTCTGGCTCTATCTCTGTTTCTGTTTCTGGCTCTGTAGGAGCTCTGTAAGAGAAGAACAGGTTCTCCATTTCATCTTCTACCTCTGTCTCTGGCTTTGCTATGGCCATGTAATAGGGAGAGCAGTACATCCATGCTTCTATCTCATTATCAGAAGTGATTTCAGAATTCATTCCCGGTTCAGGTAGGAAGTATTCACCCATTGATAATGGCTTTGCATCTTTTGGAAGTCGGCTTACAGTATCCACTGTTAAGGAACGTGCCACTGTTTTCTTGGGAAGGATCTATTTGACAGCATCTTCGTCTGCTGATGTTCCATCTGTAGCCTCATTAGGGGAGTCAGAAGATAATTCCAAGGAGGTGGATCCATGTCCTTTTTGAGAACCATACAGTTTCAGCACCACTCTGTTGGGTCCTCTACCCAAGGTCAAGGTTCCTTTGAACCAATCCGCTCGGGCTTCAAAAAGCCATGGTCTTCCCAGTAACAGAGGATAGGATGTACCATAAGAGTTTGGCTTCACCACTAGATAGGTTAGCCAATAATCTTTTCCAGCCACTGTAGTCTTCACATATGGGAGAATACCCAAAGCCTTGATTCTACTCTGATCCGCCAGTCTGATGAGCCATTGGGTGGGTTGCTTGTAGCCCTAGATCCTTCATTGTAACATCTGTCATAATGTTTACTGATGAACCATCATCAATCAGTGCATTTGAAATGAAGCAGCCTTCTATCCACGTGCCAGTCTCTAGGGTACCTGGATCTAGGAAAGCGTTAGCCACATCCACTTCTTTTACAGGCTCTGGAGCCTTGTTGGACTTTGTTGCTATTGAGGGAGCAATCCTTAAACCACGTCTTCTTGTCAGTATACTTCTGAACCTTTTCCGGCAACTGGGAGACAATATCAATAATTGTCGGAATGTGAGGTTTGGTTTAAAGGTATCTAGATCTCTAACCAGATCGTATTCCTTAATAGGATCCACTGGCTTCTCTAACCGGTTAGGGAATGGGGCAACACCCATTTTCATTTTCCCTCTTTCTTCCAACAGAGGCATCGTGGGAACTTCTTCTGTCACTTGTGGCACTTCCTCTTCTTCTGTCTCCTGGACCTCTGGTCCTGTCTCTATAACTGTCTCTGTAACTCTCTGCGGCACTGTAGGGCTCTGTACGGCACTGTCAAGCTCTGTTCTGTTCTGTTCTTCTGGTGGAAGGTTGAACTTCACTGTTCTGGCAGGAGGGTTATTTTCTTTCTGGACAGGTGGTTCCTTCTGCTTTGCACGAGTGATGGCAGCAACTTCCAATTCCACTAAATTTGAGATAGGCTCTTGAGCCTTGGCCGGACTATCAGTAGCACTGTGTTTCACTGGGGCTGGGCTTGGACAGTCCTTTGCAATGTGGCCTTCTCCTTTGCATCGACTGCATAAGGGCTTGTAATCCACTGACCTTCTAGGATTTGGACAATTTGGTGAAATGTGTCCCTTTTCTCCGCATCTGTAACACTCCACTTCTGATCTCTGACCACCGCCAGACTGTCTTCCTCTGTAACTTTGGAAAGGAAATCTTATGGGTCCAAAATTAGGACCAAACTCTCTAGGCTTGGGTCCAATATCCTGTGTTGTCATTTTGGATTCCAGCAAGTTGAATCTTGCATCTTCTTCCTTCCTTCTCCTGTCATGCATCTCCTTCGGAGAGCAAATGTCCTCTGTATGGTTCTTCCGCAAACAATAGGAACAGAAGGCCCCAGGAATGGTTGGTTTGCGTGTACATTCAGTGGCTAAATGGCCTGCTTGATGACACTTAGCACACCAAGTATTTGACCGCATCACATCTTTTCCTGCTCCTGCAACATTGAATATGCTGGCAGTATTCACTTTCAACGTCTGTAGCTGCTCTGTAATTACATCCATCAACTCCTTTTTTATGTTTGCAACTGAGTTGGATAAATAGTCCTTCAAGCTTTCTCCTCCTGAGGCACTGGCAGGAGGGTTTGGAGGAGTCTCTGTAATCACTGCATAAACCGGTTGGGCTGGTACAGAGGGGTCTCTGTTCTGGTTCTGATTCAGAGCTCATGTTTGAACTGTTGGTTGTTGGCTCCAGTTGGTAGGATTCCACTGTTGCTGCTGATTTGGCATTGAGGAAATTGGTTGGGACCATTGTTGTTGTGGTTGAACCACCATTTGAGGCATGGATTGTGGCCACTATGGATTTGGTGCACTGTACTGTGATACTAGGGGCATCTGTTGGTAAGGGTAGGGAACAGTCCCTGGAACTGCATTTGGTGAGTACATCATTCCTGGTATCAGAGGAGGTAGGACTCCTCTTCCTGAATTCATCGCTAGTCTAGCTTCCACTTCATCGTACAGTCTTGCACCTTCTGTTGCAGCTTGCAGGGTGGCTGGTCTTTGTAGCTCCACAAACTTACGAACTTCTGGTTGTAATCATCTGAGAAACACCCCCTTCTGAATGCCATCATCTAGATTATGGTTAGTCCATCTCTTCAGGATGGATTCCATTCGTGAGACATAGTCTTCTACTCTTTCTCTAGAAGACTGTCTTAGGTTCATAAATTCCTCTCTCATGCGCTCTTCAAAACCTTCACGCCTGAATTTAGTGAGGAAGGCCAACTTCAGGTCGTCCCATGTGCCAAAAGTTCCTGCTGCTTGTCTCTCATACCATTGAAATGCCGCGCCCTTGAAAGTGATGGGGAATATTGCTAACCAATGCTCAGGGGTTCTGGCATTGTTAGCCACACATGCTACCATAAACTCTGCTACATGAAGATCGGGGTCTTCATTGTACTCTCCCTTAAAAACTGGCAATGGGACTACATTCGCTGGCCTTCCATCAATATTTCCAGGACGGATCTGGCTTGGAAGTGGACCTCCAGCAGAAGGAGGAAGGGCTTGATGTGCCATTGGAACTTCTGTAAAGAGTTTCGCAAGGGCGTCAAAGGCGGCTTCTGCTGCGAGCTCGTTCTCAGCCTTGATTTTTGCTTTCTCTCTTCTCACATACCTCTGGACTCGTTCTAACGCTTGCCTTTTTATTGCGTCATTCATCAGGGGTGTGGCTCCACTATGTTGTTAGTGCTCCATAGAGGGTTAACAGAAGGCTTGAGTCTCTAGAGGACTCTCTTGCCAACATTTCTTCTACTTCTTTCTTTTCAACGTCCCTGAATTCTGCTTTCATGCCACTGCACAGAGGAAGGTATTCGGTTCTGAAGGTGTCAAAATGCATCCGTCTAAGCGTTGTGGTGGTGCCATCATCATAGTAATGCCAGCTTCTGATGGTTTCAACAATGTATGTTGTGAAAAACACTCTGTCTACCAACTTCTAGTGGGTTGCTAATTGAACAAACAGAAGATTATCAGCACACCAAGCATCCCACGTATCTTACTGTTGAGCATCCACGAACAAATTCCAACTCTTTTCCTTCTTGTCTTTGTGAACCTCTACAGACCAAGACTCCTGAAGCTTCTTCACAATCTCCCACTTGATGTTGTCTGGAAACTTCTCAATGAATGCCAAATCTTCCATGGATGGTCATTCTCTCTGTTTCTGCTCTTCAGTTTATTCCCAAACAGTTTGCCACCAAGATGCAAGTTTCTGCTGCTTCAACAGGAAGAGGAAATTGTCCACCACATAGAGCATGCATCATGATGGTGATGTGTTTCCGCCATTGTAGGATGAACTTCTTGTGGAAAGTGGATTTGATTATGAGAAATTCCAACTCTTCAGTGGAAAAAGGAACTTTACAAACATCCATTGAATTCTTCTCTTCTTGGCAATGCCATTTTCTTCATTTTCAGCCTCTTCTGGTGCTTGTTGATGGCAAGTTTCCTCGGCTGCGCACCAAAAACATAGAGCCCCAAGAGGAACACCAAGGAAAAGGGAATTCTCTTGCAAGAAAATATATCTTGTAACATCAACAAGCTTGTTTATCATGTTTCATATGATCACAATGAAGACAAGAACACCAGGCACAAAAAATCTTCATGCAGCATCATGTAGACCTCCCACGGATTTGATAGAATCAACCATATTCTTCAACATCTTCACAAAATCCATCAATAGAACAAAGAAAGCAAAGGAATACACCATCTTTGAATGGAAATACATCACATAGTATTCATCTTTAATATCTTCATAGTCTTCTCTCTCAATCTCTCATATACAATCACTCTGTTTCAGTAGAATTGGCTATCTCTGACTCTCTCTCTCTCTCTCCATCAATAGTACATCATATCCTCACTACAATCTCTCAAAAATCACTCTCAATAATCCTTCTTAGGTCGTGGATACCCCTCCCAAGAGGTATGTCTGATATGAAGAGTCACCAGAGCCACTACAGTGTCCTTTCATAGCTCACTACTGTCACTTCACTCCAGTCTTCACTTGAGTCTTCAGCAGCTACTTCTTCTACTTCTTTCAGCTCTTTTGCACTTGTATTCACCTCTTTCCAAGGCTAGAAAACTTTCCCAAGCTACACTCTCATCCATCAGAACACATACAGAAGCATACAGAACAGTCACAGAACAGTACCAGAACAACTACAGTACAGAACAGAACGGAAGCTCTACAAAAGACCTACAGAAGGTTATAGAAGGTCATCAAAACCACATAACTCATTCTTAAACCATTCCAAACTCTCACAAACCATTCAATAAGCTTTCTCAATATCTTAATCTTCATCAATCAATACTCCATCCCTCCTTACAGAAGATAATCTGAACAAAACAGACCAAAACAGAAGGTATACAGAACCAATCAGAACCTATCAGAACATCACAGAACCACCAATAAACATCATGAACTTCCAAAACACAATCAATATCATCCAAAACACTTTCAAACCTCTTCCAAACCAATCAATCATCTCATAAAATCAACCATTCAGCTCTCAAAAACAACAAAAATCAACCAAAAAACAAGTCATTTCAACACTCAACATATCCACCAGTTATTGGTGAAAGGGGACTCTCAGTTGGTTTTAAATCAACTCAATGGGACGTACATGGTACGAAACCCCATCCTTTGCATGTACCATCATACTGCCATAGCCCTGCTGGAATTTGATAGAGTGTCTTTTCAACTCATTCCACGGAATTGGAATCAGTTTGCCGATTCATTTGCTAATTTTGCATATGAAGAAGACCTCTTCTTTAATTGTGGCCCTTGTCTCGATATATCTATTGATGGTGAGACAGGACCTGGTCGTTTGTGGGGTATGCTTTCTGAACATGCCCTCTTTGGCAGATGATGGTTGATCTGGGTGATGCAGAGGGTAAGCGAGACTCATCTGCCTTTACTATCTTGGACGCACAGACTGATTAGATGACATGTGATGCGAACACCTCTTGCGATATACGCAGGAGGGATGGGTCATAATTTAATGCACCTAGTTTAGGGCTACGAGCCTCTGTTCCCCTGGGAATGGCATGCTTTGATGTCTATCATAGTTGCTTCCAGGAGGATGTTATGCGTAGTTATGTTTAATTTCATTAAGCCAAGAGGGCCGATTCAGTTTTGTAGTGACGTGTTTCATTTCATTAGGCCAAGAGGGCCATTTCCCTGTCTAGTGCGGGTGCATTTAATCGGGTTTTTGTTTTAAGTGTTGTGCTGGACAGGTTTCGTGTTCGTGAATGTTGGTGGAGCCTGGAGGAGCCTTTGCTGCGATGGAAGCTTCTTGTGGCCAATCCAAGTGATACCTCTCCTTTACGAGTACCTTTCTTTCCTGTTATATGTGTATTTGTACTTATCAAGGGGGTATATTTTTGTTGGAAAGCCGGCGACCAAGGCATGAAGTCCCAGGTTTAGGCTAAGTATGTTTGAGGGAGGTCGGAGTAGTCATTGTCTCCTGTACAGACATTGTCAGGCATCGAAAGACCTATTTTAGAAGGAAGTCCTAGTGGTCCTGTTCTGCTAGCCTGCTAGGCAGCTGTTCTAGGAGTTCTTGTTAGTAGTGAGGCCGTTAGAGAAGCCTGCCAGAAGATAATAATGATGATGCCAAGAAACCCTGAACATCCTAAAAGATGAATATAAATACGAAGGTGTGTAAAAAGGGGTTCTGACCCCTATCCCAAGAAAAGAAAAGAAATGAAAATGTATAAGCAGTTGATCATTGCCTTGCGAAGGCCTGGTAGGTTCCTGGGGACGAGTCAGACCCAGGGCCGATACCTTGTCTTCCTAGGGGTGGCTTCTTGCTGAAAAAAAAATAAATGACAAAACAAGGAAGGTTGGAGCGAAAATAAAAGTGAGCGTTAGAAAAGGATTAAGTGTCGCCTTGTGAGGGCTTGGTAGGTTCTTGGGTGCTGAGACAGGTGCTGAGGCCGATGCCCTGTTCTCCTTGGGTCAGTACACTCAGCTCCCTCCTTTTTACATGCCCAAATATGTTGATAAAATAGAAACCCTAAAAGAAGAACTGTACTAAAAGAAAATACTCCTTGATCAGGCTATAGGAGTCCTCGCCTTGTAGGAGCTCCTAGTTGTGTTGTCTTTAGTTGGTAAGTAGTTCAGACTACCATCTAGGGCAACCGCTTTGATAGGTTTTTTAGTTTGGCTGTGTTGGAGCAGTTGGTTAGTGACTCACTTCGGATCTTCTATTAGATGATGCTAGGCCTACTCCTTGTGGATGTCATGCCTTGGTTCTGCCCAGGGGTAGGGGGAGCATTGTGCTGAGTTTTGTTATATATTTGTTTTGTAGCAATTTGATGCTTCTTTGGTTGTTTATGTGCATATATGTTCGTGGATTCGACGGGCTGAGTCGCCCTATCCCGTGGTCACCAATGAGAGCGGAATTTAGGTGCCGGGAAGTGCTTAAAAATAGCTAAACATTATAAATATCAAGGGAAAAATATTCAATGTCAAAGACGGCGGCTCGATCTAGGACGATTTTAAGCACCAAAGTGCTTTAAAGGTGCCCGAGCGATATTTGTTGATTTTTCATAATTTTTCAGACAGTTTTTCGGGTTGACACAAGCTACTGGCCAATGCGGTATGCTAAGCCGGACGCCCAGGATTTTTCAGAGCTCAATTCCGAGTCTGGACAGGAAAATGGCAAAGGAAACGGTCAAGATGCGAAGAGGTGGACATTAGAGTGGCCAAAGTGGGCATGACTTTTGGGAGCCCAAGAAATTTAAATGTCACATGAAAGTTTGATGCAAGAAAAGCATGAAATCGTGGAGAGAGGAGGCGCCAGGATGCGCCCGAAAAATGCGCCTCCTCCTCCTTCATCATGGCATGGAGGTTGCATACAACCTATCAAGCAGATCATTGGCCCTCACTCCCCTCTCTATGCTGGTCATTTCGCCGCCCTTCACTCCTCAATTGATGGCCTGAATGCTGAGATGGAAATCTAGTCTTTCTCTCTCCTCCCCTCTCTCTCCTCTAAGAGGGAGTTCATGTGGGAAGAAGAAGGAAGAAGAAAGAATGGTGGAGGCTTGTTCGGCATGGATCAGATTGCTCCACGGGCTGGAAATGGTGATTTGTGATTGTGCTGGACATGAAGTGCTGCTGATTTTTAGATTTGCAGCCATGGACATGAAACCCGAAACACGCAAATAAGCGGTAATTCAATTTTTTCAAAGGAAATTTGAGATTTCATGGCTTTTGATTCATAAAATGTTGTTCATGTGGGCTAAAAATTGTTTATGTTGCTGTTTTCCATGAGTACTTGTTGATCATAATCAGAAAATCAGAAAAATATGCATCTTGTGGCTCAAAATAATACATTAAAACACGTAAAATATGGAAAATCAAGGGAAAATGATGGTTTTGAGCATAGAAATGGGAAAATGAATAGGAACACCAACTAAATTTTCATTTTTGCTGCAAGAAGGAACTAAAGGCCATAGCCCATAACCTGTTTTGAATTTTCAGTAATTAAATAATGCATAAAATAAGGAAAAATACAAGGAAAATAGAGGAAAATAACTAAAAATAGGGAAAAAATGCATTTTGGGTGCGAAAAATTAATGAAAATTAAGAAAAATGTTTGTGAATGTTTGGGGGGACTGAAGATGAGGATTTGCCTCAGTTCATCCCCACCTTCTTGTTCTAGTGCGTCTTTTTCCGCTTTTTACACATAAAATGATGGCAAAATGCCCTATAAATCCATACAACAATACAACATTTGATCGATGGGAGGGTCGAGTGGTTAGAATGTGTCTAAATGTGGAGTCAAATGATGAAAAGATTGCTGTTTTTGTTTGCATGCCACATAGATCGGTGAATAATTATAAAATAAGAGCCTAGTAGCACGAGGGTTTCCTCGGTGCTAGGTTCGTGCAACGCCGCATAAGAACGGTAGTTGAAAATCATTGAAAGGATGTTTTTCGCATGTGCACAATATTGATTTTATAATTGTTTGAGCACTTAGCATCCACACTATACATAAATTATGGAAATATTTTAAAGGTATCAGAAATCCTGGATGCACAGCAATTGCTTTCATTAGGACCTTGACCCACGTTGAGTGAGAGACAGGACACCCTAAGCCATAGGCTAGTCGTGGGGTCTAGGGGAAAGAGAAGTAAGGACAATGGTACATTCCTGTATACGATTAAATGGTACTTTGAGTGGATTTTGTGCGAAATGTTTATATGTTGAGCGACGCATCGAGGGGCCAATCCCCAAGGTGTAGGAGAGTCGCAGAGGGGTGGCGGCACTCAGCCGTTGGAGAACCCCCTATGTTTGTGCTTCATGCCATTAGGCAATGTGTAAGGGACTCTCTCTGAGGAGTAGTGGGTGAGAGAAGAGTGGACTACAAACGACGTAATACAAACGCAAGATGTCTAGGAAGGCAATGTATGTGTCATCAACGCTCCTGACCGCGAGGCGGTGGGGTTGTTGAGCACGTGTGATAGAGGTCCGGCTAGTGCACGAGCCAGTGCCGGCCCGTTCTAGGTTCCATCACCTTGGAATTGAGGTGATCAAATGTGATGATAATATATGGTTGTCCCAAAGACAGTATGGCTTAGATATGTTGTCCAAGTATGGTATGACAGCATGCAAACCACTTTTCGTGCCGTTGGAGCAGAATATAAAGTTGAGTGCTGATGTTGGGGATGAGATAGAAGACCCTACTATGTTCAGGAGGATAGTGGGAAGTTTGATCTACATGACCATTACAAGGCTAGACTTGAGCTACGTTGTTGGTCTTGTGAGTTAGTTTTTGCAAGTACCTAGAAAGGCACATTTGGATGCAGTCAGACGCATATTGAGATATGCGAAGTCCACATTACATTATGGACTTTCCTATGAGGCAGGTACAGATGTACAGGTGTTTGGATACACAAATGTAGATTGGGTTGGTAGTATGTCTAATAGAAGATCTACCAGCGGATACATGTTCTCTCTTGGTAGTGTAGCAATTAGTTGGAGCAATTAAAAGTAATTTATAGTTTCTTTGTCGAGTACAAAGGAGGCTGAGTATAGAGGTGTTGCTGTTGTAGCATGTAAGGTAGTATGGTTGCAAAAATTATTGGATGATTTAGATGTGTAGGTGGAAGGTCCAGTTGTCATTTATTGTGACAACATGAGCAGTATACAGTTGGCTAGGAACCCTCTGTTCCATGCCAAGACAAAACATATTGAGGTACACTACCATTTTGTGAGAGAGAAGCTACTAGCAGGTGAGATTGACTTGGTGTATGTCAGCACACAGGATCAGATAGCTGACATCTTCACAAAGGCATTGGGTATAGAGAAGCTTCAAAAGTTTCGAAGCTTACTTGGAGTTACAGAGATGCAGTTGAGCTTGAGGGGGAGTGTTGAGATGGCAAGCTCAACACATGCGGACATTAATGATGGACCGCCTGGTTAGATGGATCCCCATGTCTACAATTAGCACGTCGGTGGTCATTATGACTCTCACATGGCCACTGACTCATTACTTATTATATTCAAGTTGTTACACCTATTTACAACTGGCATAGTTATAGTGCCAGTCGACTAGTGTAGTCAGTTAGGCATTGTTTGACTTAATAGGCCACTTTCCTTTATGTTGTATCTTATTTATACTTTGTGTAAATTGTAAAGTGTGTGGAAGAAGAAGAAGAAACTAGCAAGAAAACGTTTTGACCTCCATCTCTCTTCTTGTCACTTGAGTGAGGTTCTCCTTGTGCATTCTATGTGTGTTCGGTGTAGCATCTTGAGCAAGTCCCCCCACCATGCGATTCGTGACAACATACATAACAAGGGGGGAGGGGGACATCCTTCTAAATCATAGCTAATATAATGAGAAATTGCCACATCAACACATTTACATATACACATGAACTTTACAAATACATTAAATAGAGCTTTAACTAAACATAGTATGTGAACAATCTCCTAAATGGTTTAAAAATTAGGGTTGTTAAGGTGAAATATTTTAGTTCTTGTTTCTTTGTTTCGTTTCATGATTCTCTCTTTATCTCTCTAGATCCACCACATCCCTCATTGCTGCTGTGATCACGTACACTTTGATGCATGTATACATTGATTCTCTTTGCCAACCAAGGTGACAAGATATTTGAGGTCTTCTAAAAGAACTTCAATCTTGACCATAGGTAGATCTCCTCCTTCAAAAAAAAGCCTTTGAAGACCTTGTGACAACAATTTCCACTTGTACATGCTCGATGGAGTGATCTGACATTACTTAGATGCCTCTATAACAACTCATGGTACTTCAAGCAGCACAAAAGAACCACCAAAAAGTGGTGAATAGGTTTCAACCCAAAATTTTATATCATAGCCTACATACTTTTGTTGTTAACATAACTAGGTGATTTACACTACATGAGATATGATAGGCATGCGTTAAACTCCGCTTAGGAGAAGGAGATGGGCAAGTTGTCTAGGTTGCAATATGGCCAAAAGTTGGTGGTATCTTAGGGGACTTTGTAAAGAGAATCAGTAAAGTGGCCCACTTTATGAAATAAAAGTTGTGGATCTTGGAAAAAAAGGAGTCCTTAAAATTAAGCATTGGCTACATCAAGGTAGATCAGAAGTGTTGGAGGAGGGCAATCGAGTAGTTCCTTGACTCACTCAACCTTGTAAAATATCATGGATAGTGGTCAAAATAGAAGTGGTACAATGGTGTAGTAGTAAATCACATCTTAGTATGGATAGCACCCCCCCTCTGCATAGAAGGTAAGAAGATCAGCCAATCATTGTCTTCCACTCATGTTAGGAAGCTATTGTTAAGGTGCAGACCTAACTTTAGTCATATTTGCAGAATCTGGGGCATTAAATTGTCAAATGTGGAGATTGCAAGGCACTTGTTCATCTTTGGAACATTAGGGCTCCTCTCATCAAAGATAGAGTATTTAGCTAGAAACTCATTTCAAGTGCTCTTTTTATACATTAATAATTAAAGAATAGAGGTATTTTAGATGGCCTACGTGTCTGTGGAGGAGTGGAAACACCTTCACACTTGTTTTGGCATGGTTTCCATGCCCCCCATATTTGGAGGGAGATTCTTTCCAAATTGTGTCAATGGGGATTAACAAATTTTCCCTTGTCCTTGCATGATGGCCAAACAAAGAGTCCTGATAGATGTATTACATGTGCCTTCAATCACAAAGAATCTAGTGTCTATTGGCCAAATGGTAGAGCAAGGGTTGCAGGTCCGATTCAATGCAAAAGGTTGTTTTGTAGAAGACTTTAATGATAAGTGTAGGTTGGTCACAAAAGGAAGTATAGTTGGTGGCATGTTCACTTCAGATATTGGAATTCCTGCAATGGATGTTGCTATGTATTCTAAAGAAAAAGGAGTGGTTGCAAACCTTGAAATATGGCATAAATGTATTGGACATACAAATGTAAAGGCTGAAATTAATGCAATCAAGAGGATTAGTTATAGGGTTGCCTTCCTTTAGACTTGTAGAATCTCATAAAGTCTCTAAAGCATGCTAGTTTGGTAAACAGGCAATACAACCCTTGTTGCATGATAGATAAGTGAGAAAAAATATACTTGATGTAGTGCATACAGATGTTTGGGGACCTATACAGAATGTATCTCTTGGTGGCAGCAAATACTTTTTCACATTTATTGATGATTGTTCAAGGAAATATAGCCGTATCTCTTGGTGGTAGCAAATAATTTTTCACATTTATTGATGATTGTTCAAGGAAGCTATGGCTATATTTCATGAAGGAAAAGAGTGATATATTTGAGCATTTCAAATCTTTCAAGGCAGCTGTTGAAACAAAAAAAGGCTTGAAAGTGAAGTGTTTGAGGTCAAATGGAGGGGGAGAGTACCTCTCTAATGAGTTTACTGGCTCCTTGAGGACTCATGGGATAAAGAGACAATTTACTTGCATGTATATCCCATAGCAAAATGGGGTTGCAGAAACGAAAAATAGGTATATTGCAGAAGTTGCATTGGCATTAATGGCTAAAAAGAATAGCTCAAAACATTTTTGGTCTGAAGCTGTCCATACTGCAGTCTATATTATGAACAAAACCCCCACAATTGCACTTCATGGGATGACTCCCGAAGAATGCTTTACTAGCAAGAAGCCTGATGTATCACACTTGAAGGTATTTCGGTGTGTTGCATATGTTCATGTGCTAGATGAGCTATGGAAGAAGCTTGATCCAAAGGCTGAAAAATGTATTTTTATTGGATACTCTTTAGAGCAGAAAGGGTATTGTTGTTATAACCCTATCATAGGTGAGTTCAGAGTGAGCAAAGATGTTATTTTTTATGAAATGAGCAGTTGATATGCACTTATTGGTGATGTATTGGATGATGATAATGATCATGATAGCTATGTGTAGAAAGAAAAGCAAGAATCACGGAGTTTTAGTTGACCAGAAATATCATTTGGTACTACACCTACAATGAGCCCTTAGTTTGGGAGACTAAGAAGTAGCCCTACATCTTCAAGTGGATCTATAAGTGTTGCAGACAAAGACAAAGGAAATAAGAAAGTGCTGGATGGTAATGATGCATCTACTAGTCATTCGAGATTCGATGAAGATTCTAGTGGTTTCAGAGAGTTTGGATGATGAGCTTCGTATTCCTCCAGTCAGGACACCAGGTGTATGGAGAGCTCATAGTAATGTAAAGGCTCCATTGAGTGATCCACTGGTAACGTAGGTCTAGTAGGGTCAGATACCCTATTTAAAGATTTGGTTTTGAAGGTTATGCAGCTCACCATTATGCTTATATGGTGAAACTTGTTGAGGATGCTGATCCCACTTGTTTTGAGGATGTTGTTGGTCATGCTCAATGGGATGCAACAATGGATGAGGAGATGGCTGCATTAGAAGCTGATAAGACTTGGGATTTGGTACCCTTGCCTAAGGGTAAGAAAGCTATTGGCTGGAAGCGGGTTTACAAGGTCAAGCATAATGCAGATGGTTCCGTTAGCAGGTATAAGGCTAGGCTAGTTGCAAAAGGCTATGCTAAAACATATGGCATAGATTATGAAGAGACATTCAGTCCAGTTGCTAGGACAGCAGCTGTTAGATGCATGATTGCCTTGGCAGTAGCCAAAGGTTAGAGTTTGTAGAAAATCAATGTTAAGAATGCCTTCTTGCATGATGAATTGCAAGAAGAAGTTTATATGGAGCAGCCAGTAGGTTATGAGGATTTAGAGCAACCCACATATGTGTGTAGGTTAAGGAAGGTGCTCTATGGGCTGAAGCAAGCACCTAGAGCATGGTATGACAAGATCAGAGAGTATCTTGTCAATATTGGATTTTGCATTTCTGATGCTTATCACTCGCTTTATGTGAGAAGGGGAGATGCAGGTTTGGTCATCATAGTCATTTATGTGGATGACTTGATTATAATTGGTGACAATGACAATGGGATTGCTGAAGTTAAGGACTTGTGGAAGAAGAAGTTTGAGATGAAGGATTTAGGTGAGCTGAGATACTTTCTTGGTATTGAGGTGATCAAATGTGATGATGATATATGGCTATCTCAAAGGTAGTATGGCTTGGATATGTTATCCAAGTATGGTATAACAGCATGTAAGCCTCTTTCAATAACATTGGAGCAAAATGGGAAGTTGAGTGCTGACGTTGGGGATGAGATAGAAGACCCTAATATGCTCATGAAAATAGTAGGGAGTTTGATTTACATGACTATCACAAGGCGAGACTTGAGCTATGCAGTTGGTCTTGTCAGTCTATTTATGTAGATGCCTAGAAAGCCTCATTTGGATGCAGTTACATGTATATTGAGATATGTGAAGTCCACTTTACATTATGGACTTTTTTATGAGGCAGGTAAGGATGTACACATCTTTGGATACATAGATGCAGATTGGGACGGTAGCATGTCAGATAGAAGTTCTACTAGTGGATTTATGTTTTTCCTTGGTAACACAACAATTACATAGAGCAGTAAAAAGCAACCTAAATTTCTTAATCAAGTACAGAGGGTAAGTATAGAGGTGCTACAATGGAAGCAGCTGATATAAACAATTTGCTATGTGTGCAAAATGGGGTATCCAAATCATGTAAAAAACACAAGCTCCAATGAATCTCCGTACCTCAAAAGTGGTAGAATGATACTTCGTAATCTTACCTATAGCATCCACCTTCTCAGGTGAAGGTTTCTTGCCATAATACCTACACATATGTCCAACAATGACAACCTCATTTACTCCAAAAACAGATTTTTGCCCTGATAGTGTCAAGTTCACTTCTTCTAACCTGGCCAAAATCTTCTCACAAGCTGAAATATGATCAGCCACAAAGTATCTGCATCCCTGCTCATTTGGACTCTCATTCTTCTCTTCTTCTGTACACCCCTTAATGGGCACATCATCCAAGAAAGGCATGGTAAGCTGAGGTATGTAATCACGAAGGACCTTATGCATGGCATTCATCATATGCGCAACAGAATTAGTGGCACCTTGAGGCAAGGTACACATCCTAACAAGCCCAATAGGAGTTTTCATAGTGGTTATGTCCCTGCTTTCCAAAACTAGCTGAAACTGATCATATCCCGAATACAAATCACCTAAAGAATAGATGGCATGTCCAGAAAATGCTTCTGCAAACTCATCCACAACTGGACCTATACCAACATTCCTGATAGTAACTCTATTTACTGGCTGCATGTCTTGTATAAATCGGAGAGTACCATTCTTCTTTGGAACCGTAAACCACCTATTTGAGTATGGTGCAGATGAAGGCTCTAGGATTCCCATCCTGATTTTCTCATTCAATAAGTCAATTAACTTTGGCAGGTGTGCCTTACGCATTGGAATAGATCAGAGGTTCCATGGAATATGAGGAATAGTAAAGATCACCATAGGAGCAACAATATCCAGATTCACACATCCAATCTCATGCGAGAAAAAAGCAAACCCCCTTCCATGTTACTCAAGCATATCCTGAAAGAATTTCTTCTCTAAGGGTAGCAAGAAATCACCATTTCCAATTTTTAATTCAGCAAGAGTCTCTGTTGAAAATTTATGGCCTATATGCTCTGGATTCCTCAAAATTGGCTGTTTGGCAACCCTCTCTATTTGCTGATCACTATCAGGTGGAAGCGGTACAGATACCGGCTTCACCTTCTTATCCGTAGTCTTGTATTTCGTGTCAACCTTGGCTTCATTATGATGCTCTGCATTACTCAAATCTTGCTGTAAATCAGCAATTCTGCACTCTAGTGGTTGAATATCTTCTTCCCTCTACTCTATGGACTACATAGGAATAGCCCTAAACTCTAGATGCTAAAATGTTTCAGCAGTAAACTCAGTTGGCTGAAAGTTTTCAGCCCTCTGTGTCTCTGTAGGCTGATCATAATCAGTTGGAAAATCTGTTTGCTGAATTTCTTCTGCACTTAACACTTTTTGCTGAGTCACCTTAGCCTCTGACTCTATTTGTGACACAAAATCTGAAATTTCATGAAACATGTCCAAGGATTGCACTAATACATTACTGTGACAACTTTGCATATAAGTTTTCAGCATATTTTCCATCTCTGTCATCGTATCTGCACAAACCATACTATCATACATCCCATCTATATGTTCATCATCCTCTAAAATACCTGTATTTTTCAAAATTTTCTCCTTCCTGCATATGTACTGCGTGGCAGCTCTAGGCAACTTAGAAATATTCTGATAACTCATCGAACTATTTGCTGAAATTCCAACAAAACTAGAGGAGAAAACACTGCTGCTAGGAGGCGAGAACTCCAATCTCCTCTGCTCTGTACCACCATCGTCTTGTGAAACAGTGGTACCTAATGAAAACTCGAATCCCTCACAGTGGGCAAATGTGCATCTCAAAGAGTATCCCTGTTTCTAACATGGTTCACACACACAGACAGTCATAAACTGGACTGCTCTCATACCATCTTTACTACGAATCCGTGCATAAGCAGATCCATCATCCATTACTTTCGTCTCCATGTGCATCTCTGTGATGAATGGCTGTCCAAGAATTATGGGATAAGAGCATGAATCCTAGACAAAGAAATGAAAATCCTCCTCTACATCTCCAATAGAAACCCTGACACTGGGACAGGCAGCATACAAATCACTTGTAGTGTTGTTGGCGGCTCTCATACGCTACCCATGCTCTACATCCATAGGCCATCTATTACTTTCATAAACTCCATGAACTATGAGATTAATCTCTGAACCATGATCCACCAAAGCAACATAAGGCACCTGTTTCTCTCCAATTTTTACCATCGTTTTTGTAGTTGCCCTAGCCCAATGACTCCGCAAAAAGTGACTACGTGGTATCAAAACAGGCTCATCAGTTTTAGCATAATGCATAGGCTGAACCCTCTTCTCTATCTGTGGAAAAACAGAAGCATTCTCAACCATAACCTCATCCTCATCCTCATCCAACTCCCCAATCAAAACTCCCTGTGTATCAGTAGTAGGCAATGCATGTCTTTTCCTCTTCAGGACTTCTTGGAACTGATCTTGAAACTCTCTTTTTGAGATGCCCAAAACCTCAGAAATAGTAAAAAGTCACCTCACTGCCAAGTATCTTGTCATTAAAGATTTTCTTCATGTCCATAGATGTCTCAATATCAGACATCAAGCTAAACCCTGGCTGCTTTCTCTCTCTAGGATCTTGCCTCTTTTCTTTCTTTTGAGCATCTTCCATTTGCCATTCTAGCCCTGGTCTCAAAGACGGCCCTGCAGTAGGTGGAGTAACAAACTCACCCCCTCTAGTCTTTTTAGCTGCATTTGGATTCTCTTCATCCCTCTTACGCTTCTCCTCAACAAGTACATCTGCTCCCTGAG